>NC_053159.1:83005445-83290445 GCF_016835505.1 Polypterus senegalus | reverse complement strand
TATATATATATATATATAGATAGATAGATAGATAGATAGAAATATATACATAGATAGATATGAGAACAACATATATATATATATAGATAGATAGAGATATATATATAGATAGATATGAGAACAACACTCATATCAATGACAAAACAATTACATTAACAATCATGTTACGTTATTTTTAAAATTTTTCCTTTTCTTTTTCGTACCTTCTTTAACACACTACTTCTCCGCTGCGAAGCGCGGGTATTCTGCTAGTATATCAATATTAGGGGAAACACCCCCCAAAACTAAATACCCCAAAATCCTAAAAATACTGACTGATTTGATTGAATTTTGGCAATGATATAAAAAAAGGACAATTAGCCAAACCGTGTTTTTTTCTTTTAAATTTTTAGATAAACATTTGTCAATATTTATTAATATTACGCTAACATAAATGCTCCATGCTGCACTGAGACAAAACGAAGGACATGGCAGAAGCAATTGATAGGCCATGCAAACAGCACCACTAACCAGATGGGTGGTTGGACAGGAAAACAATAGACGTGATCACATTAGGTGTGTACAGTCAGGTGTGAAACGGAAAATGAAAGTTTGGCAAAGCTCATGGAAAATGTAGATCACAAAGGTTATGAAGCATGCTATAAAACTCCAGTGAAGGTGCCAAGCACTGTGGCTGTGCATATAGGTGTTGCTTCATTAGAAGCAAAAATGGAGGGAGAGAGAAGTAAAGGAGGAAGTGGTGTCCTTGGGTTGGAGACAAGCTGGGATTGATGCTGTCAGTTTAACCTAAACATTTCCTTGACAAACTACTCCAATGTAATATAAATTTATATCAATAGACTTTAAAGGGTGACCCCCACCTTCAACATCTGAAACCACTGAAAAACGGAAGTTAGATTAATTTGAATTAGAAATACACGCTGACGAAATGCCTCTAATGTATTAAAAGGCTAGCCAAGGTTTCCTTTACAGTAAGTCCTAACACTGCTCGTGAATTCATGAATGGGAAGCAATCTAGCACCAATCAACCAAGCATCACATATCTATATGCAGTGAGTGGTTAGTATCTCCGCTGGGTTAATTTAAGTAGTTGACAGCCTGGTCAATGTTAGCTAAAAAGCTTTGTTATGCCAGGCATGCAAAGTGCAATTTTTAGAAATCATGGTTAAGTGACCACTCATACTGCACCACAGAGTTGCCAGTGGTATATGTGCTCAGACTCTACATGCACATGCCATAACGTATGTCCTCAGATCGTATGTATACGTGGCCCCGATGGACAGTTTTACCAATTGACATTTTTCAAAAATGTTTTACTCATTGAAAAAACAATATGGCCACAGGCCTCTCAAAATGTCAACAAAGAAAAGAACTGCAATGCTTGCCCTTGCTCTACCTCTACTGTGCTCTGAAACAACAAAGAAAAAAAGGTGTAACTGTAAACATGGCTGGTTGAGGTCTAGACAACATGGTCTGTCAATTTTACAGAGAGAACTGAAGGTACATAATCTAATTTACTGCTGAGTATGTTTATTTTGGGTTCTTCCAGCAAATGTTTCCTAAGATGCTTTTGTCATTGGCCATTTAGCTATACTGTATACCACTCAATTTCTCACTGCTGTTTTAATTGATCACTTCGACTTCAAATTCAATATGTCAGCTGGCCAACCTGTTGAAGTAATTGTCACTTTAAATCATGGTGTTAATTTCTTTTCATGTTGTAATACAGATGATTCATATGAAAGGGTTCCATGACATTCTGCACATGTAATTCTGACTGTTGTCATTCTTGAAACTCCCGTCAGCTGCTGCATAATGAATTTTGAGAAACTTGACGTCGAAAGAAGAAATTAAGCTTGTGAAACTGTTCAAACTACAAAACAGCCATATGAAATTTCTGACATGACAGAAATTATTTGGATTGTACGACGGTCCATTTGTAAGATACAATCGGTTACCAGAACCCCTCATACTGCACAGGAAATGACAGCCAATGAAGCTGAAATTCAGGCGGACTCAGAAAAACAAAACACTCAGCAACTACAAATCTGGCTTACAACTGTGGCAAAAATCACACAGTGGATGCCTGGCATTAGTGAAGCAGGATGGAAACTTGTGTCTCTTTTTCCTTAAAGTGCGGTGTCTAGACCACATGTGGTTTATATACATACTATTGCAAGTCAAGAAGGGGGAGGGGGGTACTTCAAGTAACCCGGGAATCACAAATAACTACATAGTTATTTAAAACAATCAGGCTGTTCCCCAACATCCACACTACACAATGAACTCAGATTCTCAAAGAATTGGGTCTAAAACCAACATCATAACGTACCATCTGAAAATCTCACTGACGTTCCCTGTAATGTGTCATTAACTTTGCCAGAAATAGACAAATGGAGAACACTGACAAAGTGCCAACACTATTAACAAACAAGGGAGAATTTTATTAAATTAACAAAAAGAAAACATTATGCATGCTGTAAAAAAAGGCGCTATATAGGCGCCTGACCCAACACAGATGAACACGGAGGCACATGTAAAATTAAAGACTTTTTATTTTCTCTTCAGCCGTGGGGCACATCTTCCCCGGATCCCACAGGCCCAACACAGTCCCAAAAGTACAAGCAAAGACACACAACACACATCTCTCTTCTACCATTACTCCTCCTCCAGCTTCGTCCTCCTCCTCCCTAATCTGGCCGTTGAGTGGTGGTCGCAGGCTCCTTTTATTGGTTACCCGGAAGTGCTCCAGGTAGTTGATTGCCGACATCCGGATGCACTTCCAGGTATGGCGTAACCAGTGCCCAAAAGGGGCCAGCAGCTCCTGCTGCAGTACCCCCTGGTGGAGTCTGCGGAACCCAACAAGGCTGTGGAGAACTCCATCCCCCCATGGAGCCTTGTGAGAGGCTGAGGCACTGCTCCAACCCAGAGGGGCAGCCATCCAGCATCCAAGGGGAGGTATTGCACTGATCCAGGCCTGCTCCCCCTGAATATATAATGAAGGGGCGCCCCGGCCAGGCATAAAACATGGTCATTCGCCACAATGCATTCTTCACTACTTCTCACACACAGGTACCTGTCACCATTCTGCTTTACTGTAACTACTTTAGTAAGCACTATACTATTATGTTATTAATACTGTAGCATACTTTATATGAATGCCACACCATATACTATAATAACTTTACTTTTTGATCATTTGCTGGGAGTGTTGTCCTCTCTTTCTCGATGTTTTCAAACTCAGTCCCTCTCCAGTCTAACCTTTTCTGGTCACTCTTTTAAATTCACTGCACTGTCCATTTCTTAATTCCATGGGGCCAGTGACATGCTGCATCACTGCTACTAGTCTGCTGTTACACTACCTTTATGGCCAAGGAGTTATTATTGATCACTGGCTAAATTCCAAAGTAATAAAATGCAAATCTAACAACATTTGATTACAATTTTACCATTTTTCAAATAAACACACTTAGTAAAATAAATGTTTTAATTGTAATGTGCAAGTAAAATAAGTGATTGTTAGATGGGCCACAGTATCTCTGACCTCAGCAAATTGATCCCTGGCCTGAAACACTTCAAATACAGTACTACAAATGTATATTTAATATGTTTTGTTTTTATTGATTATGTTTTGACAATTTTAAAAAAGGAAAGAAAATTCAATCTATATACTACTTAAGTTACATTTTTCTGAGATTGATTCTAAATAAGATGCTTTCGCTATCATGATAAGGCAAAATGTTATTTTGCATATTTTGCCAAATGTGCAAATTGTTTATAAAATGCCCCTAGATATCTTTCAGTCAATGGGGCAAAATTGCTCCCAAATATTATATCTTACCCTACCAACAATATATTAATGAGAAGGACTTAAAAAGGAGTAGGATGCTTTCAACGTACACCCATGCACTAAATGTCTCAACTGCCTCCCGAACAAGCTGCAAACTTGAGAAATGTCACACGGTTAGTGTAAAAGATCTAATGGCTGCCTATGTCTATAACATCACGCAATATAAAAGACTCTAAAACAATGTAAATTGAGATGTATTAAACATTCCCATATTCACTTCGTAGCACTGAGATCACCACAGCCTAAAGAACCCCGTTGGAAGAGCGTCTTGTCCAAAAATGAAAAGGGCGAATATCCAGAGGAGGGATAAAATTTACAAGCTCATCTGGACATGGAAGAGGTGAAGATCTGGAACAAGGACTAAAGTAAGGTGGAAAGAATTCAGACATGGGCTGACATCATATTGAGTAATAGCGAGCTCAGGTACTATGATTTTTGTGTGGAAAAATCAGGAGGGCAACTGGAGATTTCTGTGTATGTACAGTGATGAAAAAGGGAGCACAGCACAAAAGTTCGCTGATGACACTGCTATTGTGGGCTGCATCAGGAGTGGGCAGGAGGAGGAGTACAGAAATTTAATCAAAGACTTTGTTAAATGGTGCGACTCAAACCACTTACACCTTAACACCAGCAAGACCAAGGAGCTGGTGGTGGATTTTAGGAGGCCTAGGCCCCTCATGGACCCTGTGATCATCAGAGGTGACTGTGTGCAGAGGGTGCAGACCTATAAATATCTGGGAGTGCAGATGGATGACAAATTGGACTGGACTGCCAATACTGATGCTCTATGTAAGAAAGGTCAAAGCAGACTATACTTTCTGAGAAGGTTGGCATCCTTCAACATCTGCAGTAAGATGCTGCAGATGTTCTACCAGACGGTTGTGGCGAGTGCCCTCTTCTACGCGGTGGTGTGCTGGGGTGGCAGAATAAAGATGAAAGATGCCTCCCGCCTGGACAAACTTGTTAAGCAGGCAGGCTCCATTGTAGGATTAAAGTTGGACAGTTTAACATCTGTGGCAGAGCGACGGGCACTAAGCAAACTCCTGTCAATCATAAATAATCCACTGCATCCACTTAACAGTGTCATCTCCAGGCAGAGGAGTAGCTTCAGTGACAGACTGAGGAGATCGTTCCTCCCCACACTATGCACTCTTCAATTCCACCCGGGAGAGTAAATGCAACATTAATTTTATTTTAATTTTTTTCATTTTTATTACTATTTAATTTAATATTGTTTCTTTGTATCAGTATACTGCTGCTGGATTATGTGAATTTCCCCTTGGGATTAATAAAGTGTCTATCTATCTATCTATCTATCTATCTAAAACTAAATGTGTGATTAAGGCATTAATTGTGGACTGGTGATTCTAAATTGGCCCTAGTGTGTGCTTAGTGTGTGGGTGTGTTTGTGTGTGTCCTGCGGTGGGTTGGCACCCTGCCCAGGATTGGTTCCTGCCTTGTGCCCTGTGTTGGCTGGGATTGGCTCCGGCAGACCCCCGTGACCCTGTATTCGGATTCAGCGGGTTAGATAATGGATGGATGGATGAAGTCATCCATGTCACTGCCTGGGAAAGTAAGTTACATCATCCTCGCTGACTCAGCAACAGAAATGATTTACTTTGTACCAGTGTCTTTTTGTTGAATCGTTCTCTTGCCTGGTTTTTGAGTTATTACATGTTATTTGACTTTGAATTTTGCCTCTCAACTGGGTTTTAGTTGTTTCTGTTAATGTTTATTTACTTTGTTTTGCCTTTTATTCTCACCTCCTGATTTTCTTTAAAAATTAGTTATGTTTTCCTGCCAAGTCAGAACATGGAGATGACACAACATCCATTGATTATCCAACCCGCTATATCCTAAATACAGGGTCACGGGGGTCTGCTGGAGACAATCCTAGCCAACACAGGGCGCAAGGCAGGAAACACACCCCGGGCAGGGCGCCAGCCCACCGCAGATGACACAACACACCATATTCATTTTTTTCCCCCATTGCTCTGGAGTTTAGGTTTTGTGTTCTATGTACCAGTTTATGCACCTTTGTGTACTGGCCTTAGAAACTGATGGTACCAAATAGCATCCTTGCTATAAATTCCAACTTTATGAAGTACACAATGTACCACTTTGTTGAAACTGAGTCACAAGAGGTATGGATTCAATTCACTTTAATTTGTGAGGGTGTACTTTCTGGCATTTAGCAGTTGTCCTGTGAAGTGCCCATCTATCCCCATAAGTGAGCTTCAAATTGTGGCCACTGTGTCCCTTTGCCATGCAGTTTGTATATGTTTGGCCTACATTATGTTATTATTTATGAGACTCTTGTTCTTGACACTTTTGGGCGTCTTCGAGGAGATTCTGGTCCAACGTTCGGCGTCTCAGGAGGGGGAAGCAGTGTGGTGTCAACACTGTATATGGTGGGGATGGTGTGCTGCTGACCTCGACTCAGGACGTTTTTGGTTGGTGGGGGAGTATTTCGAAGACCTCCTCAATCCCACTAACATGCCTTCCAATGAGGAAGCAGAGCCTGGGGACTCTGAGGTGGGCTCCCCCATCTCTGGGACTGAGGTCACCGAGGTGGTCAAAAAACTCCATGGTGGCAGGGCCCTGGGGGTGGATGAGATCTGGGCTCTGGATGTTGTAGGACTGTCTTGGTTGACACATCTATGCAACATCGCATGGACATCAGGGACAGTGCCTCTGGATTGGCAGACCGGGGTGGTGGTCCCCCCCTTTAAGAAGGGGGATCAGAGGGTGTGTTCCAACTACAGAGGGATCACACTCCTCAGTCTCCCTGGAAAAGTCTATTCGGGGTTTTGGAGTGAAGGGTCCGTAGGATAGTCGAACCTCGGATTCAGGAGGAACAGTGTGGTTTTCACCCTGGTCGCGGAACAGTGGACCAGCCTTCAGATGTCCTTGGATGCCTCCCTGGCGAGGTGTTCTGGGCACGTCCAAACGGGTGGAGGCCCCGGGGAAGACCCAGGACACATTGAAGGGACTAGGTCCCCTGGCTGGCCTGGGAACGCCTCGGGATTCCCCCGGAAGAGCTAGAAGTGGCCGGGGAGAGGGAAGTCTGGGCATCTCTGCTCATGCTGCTGCCCCTGTGACCTGACCTCGGATAAGTGGAAGAGGATGGATGGATGGATAGATTGTCCTTAACACATGAAAAATGTTTGGTTCTGATTCGTCACAGAAATTTCAATGTGGCAATTAAAGAGAAAGCAACCTCAGAAAATGTTTATACTGCAGAGCCTATGGACAGCAGTCTATAGCCAATTAATGAAACACATTTTCATTAAAATAAAAAGGACAATATACAGTATATATGCTGCTGCAACAAACTTTTGTCCTATGGCAAATTATAATCTGTACAAAATTGGCCTTATCTGTATAATAAATAAACTTAACACTTAATACTTAAAACAGTATACAAAAGCAAAAGTACCCTTGGCATAGTCATGTACCATATAGAGTATAACAAATTTTATTATATACTGTACTGTACTCAAATATGTTTGGATTCTGACAGCGTACGAACTAGGAGTATAATGATATGGATGTATTTATTCATATTGCTAGATTATAAAGTCTTCAGGACAAGAAACCTTTTAAACCAAACAGATATATTGCATTTAATTCCTTTTTTTTATTATTTACAGTATGTAAAGTTTTGATTAAACCAGCCGTATACTATGTGCACTGTAATGGCAGAACAGTGATGAGAGGTGCACACAACATGACTGGATGTTCCAATAGGGCAAACTCACACCTTCTGCATATGAGGATCTACACTATTACACGTTAACTAAATGACGTGATTTCTACAGAAATCAAAATTACCACCATGCTGTCATGCCTCTTAAATCTAGTTTTCAACAAACACAGACATTTAGCTTTTTTTTTTTAAACCATATTTAAGAGTGTGATTCAAAAAATCCTTGGGCAAAGCAGAAGAGATTTTTTTAAATAGCTAGTAATACTTTAAATATGAATCTTGATTTCCACAGTGTAGTGGTTATTACATTTACTTAAAACACAAAAGCTCCCTGGTGGCATGGTGGTGCAGTGGTAGCACTGCTGCCTCGCAGTTAGGAGACCCGGGTTCGCTTCCTGGGTCCTCCCTGCGTGGAGTTTGCATGTTCTCCCCGTGTTTGTGTGGGTTTCCTCCCACAGTCCAAAGACATGCAGGTTAGGTGCATTGGCAATCTTAAATTGTCCTTAGTGTGTGTATCCTGTGGTGGGCTGGTGCCATGCCCGGGGTTTGTCCCTGCCTTGCGCCCTGTTCTGGCTGGGACTGGCTCCAGCAGACCCCCGTAAACCTGTGTTAGGATATAGCAGGTTGGAGACTGACTGACGACCTAGTTTAAAACCAGATGACAGCAGTCTTTATTTAAGTCCTGCAATGGACTGGTGCTATATCCAAGGTTGGATATAATGAGTTTTAAAATGTGTGCAGGAATGAATTTAAAATGGGGGGCATGGGGGATAGGGTTGACAAAGAATCAATAACTAGCCATGGAAGCAGCTGCTCTGCTTTCTAAATGACCTTATTATCATCCTTTACCTTTCATTTACAAGCATGTGTAATCTGCATTCTTTTAAGTTAAATGTCTGCCAACTCAACGTTAATTTTCCACAAAGTGCTCCTAAATAGGACAGCTCTCCGGTTTATTAGAGCCTATTGGCAAAATGATGTGACTTTACATGTCTTGTGACTGATCAGAAACAAGTCCTTTGTTTTTTAATGCAGGATTTTCTAGGGCTGTGCTTCAGTTTTGTTTTGTGAAAGTAATAAGCTGATTAACATTTGCAACCAGAGTGAAGCTACAGGAGAGCCTAGAGGGGATACGGCCCCATTCAGAAGCCTGGCCCACCCAAATGATGAGACGTTATTTTGCACCTGCCTAAATTATTAGTATTTGCCATCGATGTTGAGTGAATACTGAAAGGTGAATAATTTTGAAAAGTGCTGGTAAAGTCACACTATTGGCATTATTATTTTAACACATCTTTGTTTTGTTGTTTGCTTGCAATGCTTTGGCCTAACTTTGATTTGTTACATTCATGCCATACTGAATTCTGTTCTAATGAAAAATGATGATCTCTGATACACACAATGATTTGCTTGAGTCCGAGTCTGCGGCTTCCCTACTCCCATGAAAACGAGCAAAAAAGATTTACAAGCATGTTTTAATATTTACTATACTATTATTGATGATGAATTTATAAAGATGCTTTAAAAACAGAGTCTGTGGATATGTGCATTTGCTTTATTCAAGGATGTGTTGAAAAAGTTAGAGGTATTGGATTTGTAGATACACACGATTATGACCACTAATGACATTACAGAGAGAATCCTTGGCGGTGTTAGTGCCACTGAATGTAGGACTTTCCATTGTGGTTTTTGCTGGGGCTTTAGTAATGTCGGAGGAAAAAAGCAGGGTGCAGGTGCTCCTGAAGGGGCCTTGCTGTAGTGAATTAGGTACGCTGCAATTGTGCAGTTTTTGGAAGTTGTTTCTGTTAACTTCATGGAAGTTGTTGCAGCCTGGTAGTTACGCCTCAACTGTCTGTAAAGTATTTGCATACATAATATATTAATCTGTTGCGGTTAATTCTCCTTTAATTCTCAAAGCAAATTTAACTACTTGTAATTCTGTCTTTAGGTTGGTGAAAGCTTAATCATCCTAGCTAATGCATCACAAACTCCGCAATGGGCTTTGAATGATAGTTCTACCAGAATGAAGAACTGTTTTCTGGTCAAGACTTATGGCTTGCCTATTAAAATGTTTACAGAAAACCTCCATTTTGCAATTCCTGGTTTGCAAAAGAAGTTCGGTACCAAATTTTAATTTAAAGAATACTTAATGGAAAGGAAAAGCGAAGGTAACATTGGAGACAATGTAATTTGAAGTTTTGAACTGCGTTAAACGCAATGCAAATATGTTCTTTCTTTGTTTCCTTCTTTTTTTTAACACTTGATAATCTGTAGCAATGTGTTCGAAATAGCTTTACGACGTTTATAATGAGGTAATATACCGAAAACCAACGGGACATTACACGCGAAATAGCTAACTGCAATTACAAAATTGAGTCAACTTCGCTGGTTGAAATTATTCAGACGAAATTAAATTATACAGGTTCGCCCTGCTTATTCAGACTTTGGTAGGGTGCAAGTATAGTCAGCCTACCGTAACATGACCTCCACATTAATTTTTTTACAGTACCTGAATTCACATTGCATCTGCTGCCAATATGAAACATCAGCTCAGCTGTATCGTCAGGATCAGTGTGACGAAAGCTGGCACCCTGGGGTTCTGTACTTTCTGTCACATCTCCGTCTTCCGCCATAGCTCCCTACATTCCCCCTCTTGGGTGTAGCATATGCTGAAAATCGAACCCCGAAATCTGACTGTATGTGACAGATTGCATATTATGATTCCGCCCCCTGCATTAAACGATTGGACACAACTAAACATCAATCTCTATCAAGACAAGTCACGTGTTACTTGTAGCCCTTAAATACGCAATACTATCCAGTACAGTGCGCCTTTAGGGCCAAAAGTCTTCTGTAAGGATGGTCGGCCGACAACAAGCCATTCTGCGCGAAAGAGAATCAGACGGTAGATCAGAGCGAGGGTGCGAGGTTGTTGACGGCAGTATTTTAGAGTACCACAAATACATATCCATACAGTATAAGGTTTTTGTTGATTTTATCCGGAATATTTTTTGGTATTGAATGCCATTCTAGTAAACTTGTATTTTATGTAAGCACAGTATCATACAATTTTACAAAGCCCTTTTAATCAATATATTGATATCTTAAATATTTTGGACCAAACAAACAAATGTAATAGTAACTTTATCAGGATTCATATCTCTTTATTAAATCAGATTATCCAAGGACACATAGTTCATGTGATGCATCTATTACAGACAGCTTTGGTGTCACAATCCCTCCTGATCCATTAATAGTGTGTTTGGTGTACTTCCAGATGGGCTTAAAGTGGAGGAGGACAAACAAACTGTAATTGCTTTTACATCACTACTGGCACATAGACTTATCTCGCTGAAATGGAGGAATCTTAACTCACCTCTTTTACGTCAGTGGGGCAATTGATTTTATATACTATTTGAAACTGGAAAAATTTAATTCCCCCTTAGAGGATCTGTGCAAAACGTTTTTAAAACCTGGCAGGATCTAATTAATAACATTTTAGAATAAGCATTTAAATTGAGGAAGCAGATTCTCGTCCCTTTTTTCTCTTATTTAATGTATTTATTTTACTATTGAAGTTTTACTCTGTTGGCGTAGCTCTCTTTCTCATGGGTGGGGGGTTGATTTGACTTGAACTTAGTTCTGTAAAATTTGACTTGCTTGTATAGAATGTTATTTGCTTTTGATAAATTCAATAAAATACTAAAATAAAAACAACTCAAATACACACTAGAATTACTAATAATAATAATAATACATTTTATTTATACAAGGCGCCTTTCAGAGAACTCAAGGACACCGAACAAACAATAAATAAATAAATACAAAACACAATTATAAACAACTTAAAACATCAGAAAATCTAAAAATTAAAACCAAACAAAACCACTATAATTAGGAGGAAGAAGAAAAAGCCATTTTAAACAAATGTGTTTTAAGTTTACATTTGAAAGATGAATATGATTTGATATTTCGGAGATCCGCAGGTAATGAGTTCCAGTGCTTGGGAGCAGAACGGCTGAAAGCTCTGCTCCCCATGGTGGTTAGACGGGAGGGAGGAACGGTCAGATGGATGGAGGAAGAGGATCTAAGGTTATGGGATGGAATGGCAACATGTAGAAGGTCAGACAGATATGGAGGTGCGAGGTTATGGATGGCCTTAAAAGTTAGTAGCAGAATCTTAAAATCAATACGAAACTTGATCGGGAGCCAATGAAGCTGCTGCAAGACCGGAGTAATATGGTGAAAAGATGGGATTCCAGTGATGATACGTGCTGCAGAATTCTGGACTAACTGAAGCTTGTGAAGAGATTTATTAGGGAGACCAAAGAGGAGTGAATTGCAGTAGTCCAGCCGAGAAGTGACAAGACTATGAACAAGAATGGCAGTAGTATGAGGAGTGAGGGAGGGACGAATGCGATTAATATTACGTAAGTGGAAGTAAGCAGACTGGGTGATGTTATTAATGTGACATTGGAAAGATAGAGTACTGTCGAGGATGACACCCAGACTCTTGACCTGAGATGATGGGGAAACAACAGAGTTATCAATAATAAAAGAAAATTATTGGTTTTGGATAATGATGATTTTGAACCAATGAGGAGAACCTCAGTTTTGTCACTGTTTAATTTAAGAAAATTTGAAGAGAACCAGGATTTAATTTCAGAAATGCAGTCAATAAGTGAGGATGGTGGAAAAGAGGAGGTGGGCTTACCAGCAAGGTAGAGCTGGGTGTCATCAGCATAACAGTGAAAATTAATGTTATATTTGCGAAAAATATTGCCAAGGGGAAGAAGGTAAATAATAAAAAGAAGAGGCCCCAGGACAGAGCCTGGGGCACACCAGAAGTAACAGCGGTGGGTTGGGATGTGAAAGTTTTAAGCTGTATGAACTGAGTGCGGCCTGAAAGGTAAGATCTAAACCAATCAAGTGGAGTGTGAGTAATGCCAATCAAAGATAATCTATTAAGGAGAGTGGTATGACAAATAGTATCAAAGGCCACACTCAGATCAAGAAGGATGAGAATAGTGATTAGACCAGAATCAGCAGCCATAAGAAGGTCATTGGTGATTTTAACAAGTGCCATTTCTGTACTGTGAAGGGGGCAAAAACCAGACTGGAACTTCTCATATAGATTATTGTGAGTCAAGTGGGTGTGAAGTTGGATAGCTACTATTTTTTCAAGAATTTTGGAGATAAAGGGCAAGTTAGAAATGGGGCGAAAATTATTGAAATTAGTAGGATCACAACCAGGTTTTTTTAATATTGGGGTTATAGCAGCAGTTTTGAAAGATCAGGGAATAATACCAGTAGTAAGAGAAGAGTGAATGATGGCAGAAATAAGAGGGACTAGAGAGGGGAGGCAGGCTTTAACCAAAACTGTAGGCAGGGGGTCCAGCTGACAAGTAGATGACTTGGATTTGCAGATGAGATCTGAGATTTCAGAGGAAGTGGGAAGCTGGAAAGAAGAGAAAGAGTGAATAGGTGAGTGTAGTTCAGAAGAAATACAGAAAGGATCTGGACCAAGGTGCTGATGTATCTTTTGGATTTTCTCATTGAAAAAAGACATAAGAGAATTACAGAAGGCAGTTGAGTGAAGGTGAGATGGTAAAGAGTCTGGAGGTTGTGTAACATTATTAAGTAAAGAAAACAAAGACTTGGTGTTACCTGTATTACTAGTAATTAACTGAGTGTAATAATTAGATTTGGTTTGAGCTATACAATCCTTGTAATAGAGTAGATGATTTTTATACATCTCTTTGTGGACAAAGAGTCTGGTTTTTTTAAACAACCTTTCAAGTTGCCTGCCTTTAGCTTTCAGAAGCCGAAGTTCAGACGTAAACCAGGGGCAGAAAAGGAAAAAGAAACAGATCTGGTTTTTAGCGGAGCCAGAGAATTAAGAATACCATTAAGACAAGTGTCATAATATGAGACCAGTTCTATGGGAGAGGATAAATTATAACTAAATATAAATAAACTATAAATTATTACTAAATAAAAACTTCTGATTTAGCTTAAGGTAAAAAGAGCAGTCTCAGTCGCAGTGAGGCATAATTCAGCGGTAATGCTGTTGGTATAAAGGAGCTCCAGTAGCGTTTCATAACACATTTTTCCTGAATAAGTTGTTGGCTGAAAGTCCTCAATGTTAGTGTGTCAAAGAGAGGACATGCAGCATTGTTCATAATGACACTAAATAATGGGACACACTAGGCAGATCAAGTGTGTGTCCCATAACTGAGCCTGCCCTCTGAATCAGCTTGTTTGATTTGGTGGGCCTCTTTTGAAGTGATGTTACAGACCCAACACACTACAGTGTAGAAAATCACATGGCCATCACAGAATTGTAGAACCCGATAAGAATATCTGACTTGTAAATTCCCCTGCCTTTCTTTCCGTGGATTTTGGCTTCCTCCTTTAGTCAAATGATTACTATGAGCTTGGCTCTGTGTGTTTCCACAATGTGAAGGAACAATAAAATACTCCCCATGGAAGATTTCACATCTTATTGTTACACAACAACCCACTGGATTTCATTTGAAATTTTAAA
The DNA here is from genome assembly GCF_016835505.1 of Polypterus senegalus. NCBI lineage: Eukaryota > Metazoa > Chordata > Cladistia > Polypteriformes > Polypteridae > Polypterus > Polypterus senegalus. Next base: position 83,276,339 of record NC_053159.1, on the reverse strand, counting down.
ATGATCAAGAGATCCCTGTAAATTAATTACAAATATAAAACACAAAATTAATTGTTGTTACAGTATTTACCCCAGTAATAAAGCACACCTAAAGAAGTCCCATAATTAGTTAAATGGAAATCAACTGTCTGTAGTTGAAGGATTTCAATAGCTTTTAGTAAAGATTTTCCTTATCTGGAAGGTACAACTTGTAATGAGACAGTATTGTGGCCTAACCTACATAGTGACGTTGAGAAGAACACGTTAAGCAACTCTGTGAATGAATGCATACATGCGTACATACATACATACATACATACATATATATTGCTCAAACCATTCCACTGAAGATGTCATATCATCTACTCTTCATCTGGCCCTGTCCCATCTGCACAATAGAGACACTTGTGTTAGAATTCTTTTCATTCGCTTCAGTTCTGATTTCAACACCATCATCCCTCAAAAACTCATAGGGAGGTTGAACATGCTAGGCTACGACACTTCTCTATGCAACTGGATTATGGACTTCCTAATAGAGACACCCCAGACAGTCCACATAAGAAAAACATCATCTTCAGTACCATCATGTTGAGCACTAATACCCTCCAGAGCTATGTACGCAGCCCACTTCTGCTGACTCTGTTGCATGGCAGTAGACAGCTCTAATGCCATCATTTAGTTTGTTGAATGACACAACTGTGCAACCGAAGATGAGTCAGCTTACAGAATGGAGATAAAATGACTGGAGGACTGGTGTAAGTGCACCAGTCCATCTCTAAATGTGGACAAGACAAAAGAGATGACTGTTGACTTTAAGGAGGCCTATGCTTTCCACACCCTACTGCACATCAAGGGCTGCACAACAGAGTTGGTCAAGAGCACCAAATTCCTTGGTGTGCACCTGGCAGCTGACCTTACTTGGTCAATTAACACCGCCTCCATAGTCAAGAAGGCTGGGCATCACCTCCACTTCCTTTGAGAGTCAAATAAGGCAATCCTATGCACCCCCTAATTCACACCACATTCTACAGGGGCACCATCAACAGCAATCAGACCAGGTACATCACTATTTGGTTTGGAACCAATTCTCAGGAGTCCAACAATGGATAGAGCACACAGCAGGAAACTTCACTGGGACCTCTCTGCCCTCCATTAAAGACATCTTTACTAAACGTTGCATCCATGAAGCCTATAATGTTGTGAAGGTCTCTTTGTACCACCACTTCCATCTGGCAGAAGGTTCTCTAGCACATACAGTATTTTTAGATGTTTGTTTTTTGTCTTGCATTAATGTGTCAGTGGAAAACAGCAAATTTCATATTTTCAAACATTTCTTTTCCAGAAACAAATGTTGCAGAGCAATGTTTGTATTTTATTAAAGTAACATATTCATTAACACAATTTATTGGATAAAACATTGATTACTTTGTAGGTTTGAGCCCAGTTCATGATTAAACAAAGATAACTAAAAGGTGCTAAATGATTAATTATATAATCAGCTGATTAAACCTAACTAAAAGAGAAATGGGTGCAGAAGGAATCAAGATGGGCAAAGGACAACCAAACTAAAAGGTGAATGCATGGCAAATGTGATTTTCAAATCATAATTTTTTTTACACCATGAGAAAACTGAGCATAGCAACAAGACACAAGGAGGTCATCTTTCAGCAGTATAGTTCTGTTAAGTGCCCATAGATCCTTTATTGTCACAATTTCTCTTAAAAGGTACCATGTACATCTGCTTTACTGTCAGATGATATCCCTTTAACCATATTTGTGGAAGAGTTGAATTTTGGAAGAATCTAATGAGTTACGCTCTGTGGAACACACTTCTGAAAAAGACATTCGGTTAGCCACAGGGGAGTGGTTTCAAAAGCAAGACAAAATGTTTTACTTGCATGGTCTAGAAAACTTTTGTAAATATTAGAACAGAAGTGTAAGTGTTCACAGGGCTTGAAAAGTAACATTTGTTTGTTTTTACAGGTGTTTCTGTTAAAAGGTCAGCCTTGTGTGTATTTAAAGTATGTATGCCTTGCGTGTGCGTTTCTTTGGACCCTAACGGTTTACATGTGCCAAAATATCAAGGAAGCAAAATGCTGTTTGATTTTTCCATTGTGGTGCTCAAAGCTCATTTTCACTGCAGAAAACCTAGTGATGGTAATACACTATATGAAGTCATTTGTATTCATTAGAAAGACTAAAATAGTCCAAATCCTTGTTTTCCCCCTTTTCTATTGCTAACCTGAATAGTAAATGATGATGCAGTGGACGTCATTTTATATACAAAAATTCTAGAAAACTGCCGGAGTCAACAGTTGTAAAAAAAAAAACAGATTTTGGTCCCTCATATTACTTATACACTATGTGCACAATTATTAGGCAAGTTGTATTTTTGAGGATTAATTTTAATATGGAACAAACACAGTGCTATCAGTCAATCCAAAATGTTAATAAACCTGAAACCTGAATGTTTCACAACGGAAATGTGAGTGTGAACATCATCAGGGGAATACATATGTGCGCACAATTATTAGGCAACTATTAGTGTGCAGATTTATTATGCAACTAAAGGAAAAATGAAAATTTTCCCATCTCACTTGTTTATTTTCATCTGTTATAGTGAGAATAATAAACAAACACCTCAAAATTTACAAATAAACATCTCTGACATTTCAAAAAAAATAAATCAATCAATCAATGACCAATATAGCCACCCTTCTTTCCAATAACAGTCATAAGCCTTTCCATTCATGGAGTCTGTCAGTTTCTTGATCTGTTGACGATCAGCTTTTTGTGGAGCAGTGACTACAGCCTCCCAGACACTCTTCAGAGAGGTGTATTGTTTTTCTCCCCCGTAAATCTAGTGTTTAAGAAGTGCCCACAAGTTCTCGATAGGGTTTAGGTCAGATGAGAAAGGGGGGCCATGTCATTATTCCTTCATCTTTAAGGCCTTTACTGGCTGGCCACGCAGTGGAGAACTTCGATGCAAGTGATGGAGCATTGGCCTGCATAAAAATCATGGTCTTTTCCTGTATCACTGTTTGAAGAAAGTGTCTTGAAAAACTGGCAGTAGGTTTGGGAGTTGATTTTGAGTTCATCTTCAATGCAAAAGGTCCAACTAGCTCATCTTTAAAAATACCAGCTCATACCAGTACCCCACCTCCACGTTGGAGTGGAGCTCTGTGCCCATTACTGATCCACAGGTCCATCCATCTGGTCCATCAAGAGTCACTCTCATCTCATCGGTCCATAAAACCTTTGAAAAAAATCTGTCTTCAGATATTTCTTGGCCCAGTTTTGACGTTTCAACTTATGTTTCTTGTTCAGTGGTGGTTGGGTTTCAGCCCTCCTTACCTTGGCCATGTCTTTGAGCACTGAACACCTTGTACTTCTGGGCACTCCAGGTAGGTTGCAGCTCTGGAATATGAAAGTACTGGAGGATAATGGGTTCCTGGTAGCTTCACGCTTGATTCTTCTCAAATCTTTGGCAGCTAATTTGTGTCTTTTGTTCTCAACACGTTTCTTGCGACCCTGTTGACTATTTGCAACAAAATGTTTGATGGTTCTGTGATCACACACCAATATCTTAGCAATTCCAAAAGTGCCGCATCCCTCTGAAAGACTTTTTGACTTTTCAGAGTCAGTTAAATCTCTTTTTTGGCCCATTTTGCCTGAGGAAAACTAGCGGCCTAATAATTCTGCACACCTTGATATAGGGTGTTGATCTCCTTAGGCCACACCCTCCCTCATTACACAAATACACATCACCTGACGTGCTTAAATCCAATAAGCATTCAAGTTAATACAGCTTGGAGTTGGAATATACGCATTAAAAATGATGATATGGTCAAAATACTCACTTGCCTAATAATTGTGCACACAGTGTAATGCTAGCTTGGCACACCTATCCCTGGCCAGTTTCGCCCATTCCTCTTTGCAGCACCTCTCAAGCTCCATCAGGTTGGATGGGAAGCGTCGGTGCACAGCCATTTTAAGATCTCTTCAGAGATGTTCAATCGGATTCAAGTCTGGGCTCTGGCTGGGCCACTCATAGACATTCACAGAGTTGTCCTGAAGCCACTCCTTTGATATCTTGGCTGTGTGCTTAGGGTCATTGTCCTGCTGAAAGATGAACCGTCGCCCCAGTCTGAGGTCAAGAGCGCTCTGGAGCAGGTTTTCATCCAGGATGTCTCTGTACATTGCTGTTGTCATCTTTCCCTTTATCCTGACTAGTCTCCCAGTTCCTGCCGCTGAAAAACGTCCCCACAGCATGATGCTGCCACCACCATGCTTCACTGTAGGGATGGTATTGGCCTGGTGATGAGCGGTGCCTGGTTTCCACCAAACATGACACCTGGCATTCACACCAAAGAGTTCAATCATTGTCTCATCAGACCAGAGAATTTTGTTTCTCATGGTCTGAGAGTCCTTCAGGTGCCATTTTTTAAACTCCAGGCGGGCTGCCATGTGCCTTTTACTAAGGAGTGGCTTCCGTCTGGCCACTACCATACAGGCCTGATTGGTGGATTACTGCAGAGATGGTTGTCCTTCTGGAAGGTTCTCCTCTCTCCACAGAGGACCTCTGAAGCTCTGACAGATTTGTGCCTCAAGACAATCCTGTCTCGGAGGTCTACAGACAATTCCTTTGACTTCATGCTTGGTTTGTGCTCTGACATGAACTGTCAACTGTGGAGACCTTATATAGACAGATGTGTGCCTTTCCAAATCATGTCCAATCAACTGAATTTACCACAAGTGGACTCCAATTAAGCTGCAGAAACATCTCAAGGTTGATCAGGGGAAACAGGATGCACCTGAGCTCAATTTTGAGCTTCATGGCAAAGGCTGTGAATACTTACGTACATGTGCTTTCTCAATTTTTTTATTTTTAATACATTTGCAAAAATCTCAAGTAAACTTTTTTCACGTTGTCATTATGGGGTGTTGTGTGTTGTATTCTAAAGAAAAAAATGAATTTAATCCATTTTGGAATAAGGCTGTAACATAACAAAATGTGGAAAAAGTGATGCGCTGTGAATACTTTCCGGATGCACTGTATGTAGCTCAATGCATTCAACTCAGTGTGCAAGTCATTTTTAGCCACTGTTTTTTTGTAGTTATATTATGAATTGCATACAGGAGTTGTGCTTTTTTTGAACCAGCATACTGGTCAAAATATCAAAAGAAAAAAAGAGGAATATGGCTTTAAAACAAGTATTATTTTAGCTAAATGCTATAAAATTATGAAATAGCTAGTCATATATTTCTTTGTGGAGTTGTGGTACATGGTGTTCAGAATGCCAAGTAATTTACAAAACACATAGTTCACTTATGAACCAAAATCTCCTGTAAAAGAATTTTAGAAAAAACAAGATAAAAAGCCATATGTACTGCACAAAGTAAAATAGCAAGACTTGAATGTAGTGTGATACAAAAAAGTATACAGAACCTTTAAATAAACATGTGCATTATAGCAGGGATTATTTTATTAACACTCCACTACAAAATTATAATAATTTGGGAACTATGTTACAGAATACAAATATACATAATATACAAGCAGTAATATAATATACATTCAGATTAGAGATAGTTACTGACCAGTCCAGCAATTGTTGATTTACATAAATCCCAAAGGAAGGTGCCAACATATTGTCTTGCCGGTGTTTATTTAGTTTTTTTTTTTTTTAATTGTGAAACAAAAATAATTGAAAACTAATCATAATTAGAACTACCTCTACATACACATCAGGGAGAAGCCATGTGAAAAGTAACAGACTGTAAAAATTATTTATCAATACTGACATATTGAACCCTTGATACCATACATTCTGTGTTCTGTTTAGAATATCAGAAGCTTACCGATGAGCACAGTGTAGAAATTTCAATGTTCTTTAAGTTACACACAATTTAAAATACTACTCAACTTTTCTTTATATATTGATATGTAAAACATTGTCTACATGTTCACTATTCAATGTACACAATGGATACATTTCTGCTGTTAAGCACTGATAAATACTTGCACAACTTTACTGCAAGTTCAAAAGGTACAAAATGAAAGAAGTTAATAGCTTGTCTTAACCAGTCACAATATTATGCAATTTAACCTGAAACTGTGATAATTGACAATTATAAAAGTGGAATAGACAGCTCCATTAAGATGTTCAGTATTTTTTTTTTTTAAAGGACCATGTAGATAGAAAAATTGCTGTAGCTGCCTTCTTCTCCTTAACTTAAACAGTGCATGTAAAAACATGATTGCAGGAACATGCTGCAGTGTTTCAGAGATCAGCCAGCAGACAAGACATATTGTGAATAACAGCACACTGAAACAAAAGTTCTCAACAGATGTTTGAAAAGGATTAGGACATACATTAGGAAAGGTAGTTTTTAGTGATCCTGTGCACCTTTCAGAGGAATACCTAGTACTGCAATCTTCAATAGATTTAAAGTATATGTATACAGTAAATTACCAATCAGGTAACATTTCCCAATATTATTTACATAAAATGAATAATCACAATGAAAATTTATATTTAGTCAACACTTGCAGCTTGACATTTACTGTTCATTAATCAGTCCAGAAAGTGGATACAAAAATATCATTCATTAAATACATTTGTATTTAGTAAAAAATATTCACCAAAGCCTTACAAATCTAGGAAGCTGAGGTATAATATGCAATTACTTTGAAGGAAAACTTACATGGGATTGAAGAAGCAGTATTATAGTATTCTTTCGAAGAATGTAAGGCAAGGGGCAGTTTTTAAACATTACATACTGCAATATTCTGAACACATTTTACAGCATTTGTTACTTGAAAATACATTACTATAAAACTAGCAGTTCTCATGAAAATCATTGGCTTCATGTGAAAGAAAGGAAATATTACAAGAATGCAGGTTTGTTTTTTGTTTTTTTTGCAGCAGGCACCCTCCATTTAACAGGGAATCAATGAACAGGTTCATCCACAAAATGAATGAATTTGCTTTCATGATTACAAAAATATAGTAAAATAGTTCTTTTCAAAACGTGGTATTTGTTAAATCCAGTCTTTTTAAAATATAATTTCATGTTTTGGATGAGATGTTAATACTCAAGACCATTTTCTGAATCTTTTCTTCATTTTTAAGAATATTTGCCTTTACAGCGCATATCTTGTCTTGCTGATCCCTGATTAATTGTTCCAGTTCTTCTAGTTCGGCCTTTAATGGCTCCACAGCACTGTCAGTTATACTTAAGAAGGGAAGAAAAAAAAAACATTATTTTGGGCTATTTTTATTGAAAAGTAAAATGTATTACTACTGCTAAGAGTATATAAAACATTATATAAAACTGGAGACTTCAATACAATTTTAATGAAGCATCTAAAGATAAACAGATTTAACAATTTAATAATAAAAATTAAAAACTCAAATGGTAATTAAATATAACAACATACAGACATACAAAAATCAATACTTTTTATGTGGGGAGAAAATGAAAGAAATCAGCATCAGGGAGACAACAATAAGTGTAAGGCAGGATATAAAAAGTCATCTTTCCGAGTGTGATGTTTTTGGGTCCATTTTAAGACATTTTCTTCTGTTTTTAATTCAAAAATCTGGCAAACCTTGGACACAATAAAGGATTTTTTTCCCTCAAACTAGTTAAGAAAAATAACTTACTCTGTTGAAAATTCATAAAATGCAACAGATGCATTCTGCTCTCAAGTGTGTACTTATTCCGTCACTGTTGCTCCATCTGGTTTACAGATAAAGCAAGTCTTTTTCAATCCAACAAGACCAATTACAGTGCAATTCTATTGATGCATACTATTTTATAAGGTTCAAGTATCATTCATTATTATCTGAGAGGTTCAACCCAGCTTAGTCATATTCACTATTCTCAGTTTGTGAAGGAATCTCTCTCTCTCACATACACACACCATCAGAGATGTATATTAATTATGCTTATATCACAAAAGCACAACATGAACATTTGTAATTCACAAGAAAAAAAGACTATGATTTTATCTTTTGATACTGAAGTAACAAAACAAGGATATACCGTATTTTTCGCTCCATAAGATGCACTTTTTTTCCCCAAAAGAAGGGTGGAAATGTCTATGCATCTTATGGAGTGAATATTTCATCACAGACCGTGATGTGTATTACCTGACAAAAGTCGACATACAGGGGCAGAGGGCAACAATCAGTTAGTAATGGCGACAAAACTCACTGTTATGTTACAAGCATTCCCTCTCTGCTTGGAGGAATGTTAGACTCATTGACTCATTGGCATCTAATCCTTGCGAGTTACGAAATGTAAACAAAGACAAGATGGCATCGACATCTCACGAGGGAGTGAAGCGAGTGCAGAAAACAACATACTCAGCAAACAATGAGTCGGACTCTGATTTTTCAGAATCTGATTTTGTTGCGAGTGATCAGGAGATACTGCCCCAGCTGAGTTCGTGTGGGAGACATTGATCCATGGGAGCCAAACTGGCTACCGGACTTCACAAGACAGCATGGCTTGCTGTTGGACTTGACAGATTACCAGCCACTGGACTACTTCAGGCTGTTCTTTCCTGAGGCTGCTTTTCAGCTACTGTCAGACAAGACAAACAGGTATGCAGAGCAATTTTTTGAATCGCAGGCTATGCTTGCACCACATTCTCATTTTTCAAAGTGGAAACCCACAACAAAAGATGTGATGAAGGGCTTTGTGGCATTACAAACAGAGATGGGACTAGACTGGCGATATAACTTCAGAGAGCATTGGTTCAAATGTGCTTTGTCCCCTGGTGGCTTTGGACAGGTTATGCCATGTGATGATAGGTAAGTGCTCCTGCAAAGTGATTATGAGTAACTAAGCATCACACAGTGGGTACGGAAAGTATTCAGACCCCCTTCAATTTTTCACTCTTTGTTACATTGCAGCCATTTGCTAAAACCATTTCAATTAATTTTTTTCCTCATTAATGTACACACTGCACCCCATATTGACAGACACAGGTATGTGTATGTATCTTTCCCAAGAAGACTCATGGCTGTATTAGCTCAAAAGGGTGCTTCTACTAAATACTGAGCAAAGGGTCTGAATACTGATATTTCAGTTTTTCTTTTTTAATAAATCTGCAACAATTTCAAAAATTATTTTTTTTGTCTGTCAATATGGGGTGCTGTGTGTACATTAATGAGGGAAAAAATTAATTTAAATGATTTTAGCAAATGGCTGCAATCTAACAAAGAGTGAAAAATTGAAGGGGGTCTGAATACTTTCCGTACCCACTGTACATTTTCACACTAGTGATGAGGAGTTCCTGGGGTTTTGAACCTTAAAGTCTCTCCTCCTTTGTTAATGACCTTGATGATGGTTCTTAATACTGCTGTTGACTTTACATGGTTGAAGTATTATTCTGCTATATTTTATTAAATATACTAGCAAAATACCAGCTTCATGAGAGTAGTGTGTTAAAGAAGCAATGAAAAGAAAAGGAAACATTTTGAAAATAACGTAACCTGATTGTCAATGTAATTGTTTTGTCACTGTTGTGAGTGATGAGTGTTGTTGTCATATATATATATATATATATATATATATATATATATATATATATATATATATATATATATACTACATATATACACACACACACATATATACACACAAATACACATATATATATATATATATACATACACACACACATATATAAACATATATATACATATACATACATATCTACATATATACACACACAGCTATTTCAGTATCAGTGCAATACGCTGTTTGTTAAAACGTTGACTCCGCTCTTACGTGCAATAACAAATCAAATCATTCAGTTGTCTTTGCTCATATGTCATTTTAGAGCTGGACGCCTGGCATCTTTTTTTGGCCACAAGTTCGTTTCTGTTTGGTGTGAGGTTCTGTGTGTTCTCAGGATGGATTGCAGGTGCTCATCAGTGAGGCGACTCCTGTGTGCTGTTTTGTTAGTCTTTATCACTGAGAAGAGCTTCTCACACAGATATGTGCTACCAAACATGCACAAGGTTCGAGCTGCATGTAGACAGACTTTTTTTGTTCTTCAAAGTCACCAAAGCGCCGTGCAAACTCAGTGCGCAATAACTATAGCTTCGCAATAACTTGTAAGTGTTCGGCAAGGCTGCTGAAGCGCTGCATTATGGGATCTGTAGTTTATTGTGTTACCAGCGCTTCATATACCGGGCCATTAATAACAATAATACAGTATATAAAATGATCTCGGGCGGATATAATTACACGCCGGGCCGGATGTGGCCCGTGGCCCTTGAGTTTGACACATATGGACTAAATAGAACTTGAAAAGACATATTTTTTTAAATGTGATCGCGCAATTCAGATAGAGTTGACGCACTACAGCCTGCATGCCTCAATGAGTCATCCTCCCCTCGCTCTTACTTTTTACCGTTCATCTAATGAATACACTGAGTATGGCTTTACCAAAACAATCACTGATGGCGAATAAAGTATCCATTATTCGAGTATGTAGAGCGGGATATATATATATATATACATATATATATACCCGCATCATAGCGGAGAAGTAGTGTGTTAAAAAGGTAGAAAAGAAAAGGGAACATTTTAAAAATAACGTAACATGACTGTCAATATACAGTATTTGTTTTGTGAGTGTTACTGAGTGTTGCTGTCATCAAGGATTTGATTATCATTATTTCTTTCAATCAGGTTCGTATTTGTAGGATGTGTTGTGTTCAAGTTACATTCCGTGTTTGTCAATCGTTGTAAAGATGACAGGTTTCATTCATCGATTCGTTTCTTACTGCATCAATAAACAGCTCGTCTTCTTCTTTATCTGAGACCTGACACACTGCATGCACGGGTTTTTACACTGTCTTCCTTTAGCGGGACATTGACTTTTTCCAACGTGTGCTTTGTTTCCGCAGTAGTTGGATTTATGAATATGCTTGTATGTATGAGACGCTTCATATTTTTGCTGCCTTTTCAATTGTGTAATTGGTTTTGTTCAGCTCTTTGGAACTGTTGCCTTTTATCTGTGCACTGCGTCAGTTCACGTGAGCCACTCGGTGCACATGCATCGAAGGTTCCCAGCTGTGCTGGTGCCATCTCGTGCTATGTCCATGGCTGTATTTAATGTTACCTTAGTCCTGGCACTTAAAACTTTCTCTCGCAGTTTCGCTGAGTTTGTGTCAAACACCACCCTGACCATCTCATCTTCCTCTCCATAAGCACAGTCCTTCACCCGTGAATATTTACCCGTGGCAGTTTGCTATTGGATTGCGCTGCTGACGGACGGCCTTATATGGGCAGGCACTAAATTACAAACGCCAGCGGCAGCCTGTCTATGAACTTAATTTAAAGTGTAGGTTACATCGTGCTTTGTTTCAGTAGCAGAACTCATGAATATGGTTGTATATGTCACTCGCCGCTTCTTATTGTTTAGCTGCCTTCTCAATTATATAATGCATGTTTTCTTGGCGCTTTTTGAGGTCTTCCTGGTTTTCTATGTACTGCGTGATTACGTGGGAGGCGTGATGATGTCACGAAACTCCGCCCACGGCGTTGAAGCTCATCTCCATTACAGTAAATGGAGAAAAACTGCTTCCAGTTATGACCATTACGCGTAGAATTTCGATATAAAACCTGCCCAACTTTTGTAAGGAAGCTGTAAGGAATGAACCTGCCAAATTTCAGCCTTCCACCCACATGGGAAGTTGGAGAATTAGTGATGAGTGAGTGAGTGAGTGAGTGAGTGAGGGCTTTGCCTTTTATTAGTATAGATTAGCACACTATTTGGTTCAGAATATTTTTTTCTTGTTTTCCTCCTCTAAACCTAGGTGCGTCTAATGGTCAGGTGTGTCTTAAGGAGTGAAAAATACAGTATGTTGGAAAACATTCAGTTTTCGAGCTGGAACTGACCAGTTAATTAACTGTTACTATAACTTACACTACAAGGAAATGTATTCGTGGCTCGCCCCACTGGTGTTGAAACATGCAACAGCACCACCACTGTACATGGTACAATGACAGCAGACACAAACTGGGTTAGTTGATTATTATTTCATTAATTAAGGGATTTAACGCATGCAACCTTTGTGCAAAAGAGCAAGCATTTTTATTCCTTGCACAATGCTCTCCTTGATAACAATAGTACAAATATGCTCAAAAATTACATTTGCCAAAAAAAGTGTGAAGCAATAAGTCTTGTTACTAACCTTAAGATTTACATTAATAATTTCAAGACTGTTCTCAGTATATGGGGTAGAAGGCCAAAACCATGATTAAACATTGATATAAGCCATCAAATTTGCTCTACCGTACAGAGTGACTTAATTTTTACAGATCTTGTAAGACACAGATTTCTTAACATATGTGAAACTGAAATGACTCCATACTTCATGTTCTTTGACCCCGCCAACTTAACTTGTGATAGACTGTACTCTTGGTGACGATGAATGTAATGCTCAACAAGCCAACTAATCAATAAAATAAAATTTTTTAGCATGTGTTTTACTTAGTTTTATATTTACCACCATTATATAATTTCCGTGTACTATAGGTTTGGTTTTATTGAATGCTATTTTGAGTTTTACTTATCTGTAAAGGTTTACAGTGTTATTGATTTGTACTGTAAAATTGAAATGTACCACGCAAAGAGAAACTTGATAATTTTTCCTGAGCTGCCTTCTTTTATGGTGTGCTAAGTATAACAGAAAGGTCAGTACCAAGCTGACACAAGTATTGAATGCTATGAAACTTGTATAGAATCCTACAAAGAATAAGAGATACGCTTTAATGAAGTCTGTGTTACTTAAAACATTTGTAAGCATCATTATTTGTTTGTGAAAAAAATAATTTAAATGTAAGATTTTAAATTATTTTTATAGTTCCTGATGTAGAAAGGATAGTTGGCATAAAACAGGTGTTAAGAATATGCACTATTTATATAAATTTTCAGCAGAAGGCTGAACATCATTCACCTTAACAATTGTTTTTAGCTGTTTCACATGTACAGCTACATGATTATTGGGGCCCTGCAACTCCTGTTACAAAAATGTCACTCTACAATATGCACCTTTATATAGTCTGCAATGGTAAAGATAAGTCCATCCATCAAGGAGAACTGCTGTAAGACAAACTGCCATGTTTTCAAAAAAAATAACATATCCTTTGAAGTTCAGTTGAAGGTTGTTAACATGTATTACCAAGGTTTAGAGAACACAAAAGCATGATCCACTAACACAAATAATAATGTCAAGAAATAAACTGCATAGACAAGTAGTCTCTCACATAACTAAGAAATTCTTCTAAGAAGAAAATGAAAAGTCTCAAAAATATTATTTACCTCTGTTCACGAAGTAAAGATTCAGCATGTTCCTTATTCTCACGTCGCCACATTTGTAGCTCATTCTGCATAGAGTCCATGTCTTCCTGAATATAGTCCATGATCTTTCCTAAAGGAAGGGTACTTCGGCAAACCGTTTGTATAGAGGAGCGAAGCTTTTCAATCTCTCTTGTGACTAGGTCCCGCTCACTCTTTCTTGCAGTTTCTGAGAGAATTGTTTTTTCCTTAATAGCAAAAAAATTTGAATAAGCAAGACATCACATCACATCACATGTGGAAAAGTCTTCTAATAACTCTTTTTTGTAACTGAGCTATTTATTTGTAGATGGATAGTTCAATCGTTGATTTCAAAATTCAGAATATGAATATCTATGTGTATATAAGGATCTGTTTAAAATGGGCATTGCTACCAAGAAAACAATCTAAAACTCACATAATGCTACTATGTAATTTAAAACAATAATATAGTAAATATAAGTAATTTGTTCCAATTAAAAAAATCAAATGTACAGTACTGTGACTGTTGTCTTCCTTTAATAAGTTAGGGGTTTTTTTCTGTGTCACATTCATTTCGTTATGTTCAATTGTTGTGTGTTTTGCTGCCAGTTATCTATAAACTCTTTCTTGCCATTTTAACAGCACTAAATGCTTAAACATATAATACCCTCAAGAATTATTTTGGAACTTAAAAAAAATCATACCCGTTCTTTAGACTTGGCAGAATTCTGTGAAGACTCGTATTCTTTCTTGGTTTCTAAAATTTTCTTTACAAGTCCCCCTAGAAATTATAAAACATTGAAATAAGTATAAAAAAAAAACCAAAAAAAAAACCCAAAAAAAAAAACAGTATCATGTGATATGCATTTGAATGCTTGAATCAGAATTGTCTTAAAATGTACACTGTTCTTACTAGAGATCCTGGGGTAGTCTGATGTATTCTACCATTACAATCTAGAGCAAGGCCTTGCATAATTTATAGACTAAGACACTGCCAAGACTTACCCACACAAAAGATTTTGGATAGTTAATGGTACTCTGCTCCCGTCACTAGCAAATGCATATTTTTCCCAAGAATGCCTTGTAGACAAACATTTATATAAGTAATTAAATATGCCTTGCATCAAAACCCTCATTTCTTGGGTGCACAGGTTTTCTACGTACAGATACAGAAGTGATAGTTGCTCTCAAAATTGCAGCTACAACCTTTTGGTTTTTGTTTCTCTTCCTTGCTATCATGAGGTATTAAATTTCCAAACACACAGCATACAAAGCAGAATTAAGCAGTGGAGCAACCAGCATACTCTAGGTCTCCATGGTGGCAAACTTTTTTTTTTTTTTTTTAATTTTGTACATATGGTTTACATTCAGGGTAGATATTTGTATATATTCATATTAGATTTGGATTGTTTTCAAGATTTGAACAGTCAATAAAAAGTCACTTGCAGTGTAAACATTATCTTGGAATTTATAGACAACTCTACACTAAAGAAAATATATTTAGAAAGCAGCAGTTCTGCAGGTGAATACACCTTGTTAATGAGACAGGTCAAAGAAGAATGCCCAGACTCATTTAAATTAATAAAAAGACTACAAAAATATAGTATAATAAAAATACTCAAATAACCTCTCCTTACAACACAAACATGCAAAAGGGCAACCATGTGTTAGACCTTGAAGCAGATGAGCTAGAACAGCATAAGTTGCACTTCTGTCAGCAAAGAAAAGCTGAATAAGGATACAGTGAATAAATAATCACCAAAACTGACTGAAATGAAATTATTTGCTGCTGTGACATGTAGATGGTAGGGTCAGAATTTCAAATCCATCCACCCTTGTGTCAGTGGTACCTGGTGGCAGCAGTATAATGTGGTAGTTTAATACATATTAGGCTTCTTAATACCAGCTGAGCCTCATTTGAATGTCACTACATAAATTTGCATTATTACTGATTTAATATATGCCTTTATGGTCACAGTTTACCTCTTGCAATGGATACTTCGCAATGGCAGTTTTTATTTTGAAAGTGGAATTTAGTACTAGATACGTACAAGTAATAAAAAGTTTACTTTAACAAACAGTAACAATCATAACTAATTAGATAAATGGGTACCAAATGGTAAAATCAATTACTGTATACGAAGACATATTATAAAAATTTTTCAAATACTACTGGATAACAAATAACATTAATTAATTTTTTCTTCATTTTTATAGTAAACTCACAAGCCACTGATGGCTCACAAATCTGGATCCAAGTTGGCCAACTACAGTTTCAATTTGGGCTCCACATTCGGCTGATTTATCTTCATTGTTTTCAGTCCAATGAGTATTGAAAATTTAATGTCACATGCAGAGTGACACAGTAGAGTGAAATTCTTATTTGATATGTACCAGAATCAAAAGCATGTGGGTTTCTCAATACAATTTAATTAAACTTCTCTTAAAAACTCATTTAGTGCAGTTCTTTAATCCACCAACGCCTATTCTCAGTGAAGTCAAGCACAGGGCAGCAACTCACCCTGGGAGAAGTGTGCCTAATATATGACTTTCATAAGAAAAGAAGCAGTTTTTCCTTCTTTTTACAATTTGAAATTTGGAAATTTCATTCACAATCTATTTTTAATCCATTATATTACCATGCTTAGTCTATTACAAGAAACCAATCCTGAGAGTATTAAAGAACAAAAACTAACTAATTAACTCAATGCTTGGAGAGGAATCCACTGTAAACAAAGTGAACATGTAATCTCAATTAATAAGGCAATCTAGCATTCTACAAAATTAATAAAAAGTTCTACAATAATTTTAGAGTATAACTTGTTAAACCAATTTAAACATACAAGTAAATGAGATGAAATCTTTCAAACTGTATACAATATCACAATGGATTTTCATGGTATAAATTGTTTACATGATACTGTGGCATTTTTAAAACAGTGGGACCAACAGTTCCAGTTTTTCAGAAAATAACATACTATGTATTCATACATTACCATGTTTTTCACCATCCTTCAACTCAATTGCTGGTTCCTAATAGGAAACAAGAGGGAAATTGGTGTGTTATTATAAAATGCTCTTTGAAACTTTTCTAAAATGTTTGGAATTATATGTTTCCATAAACTATTCTTCTGCATTGTCAGCTTACTATATCATAAGTATAAAACCACCTGTATATGTTCCTAAGGATGACAGCCATTGGGAACATACAAAACTTGGAGGTACTCCTGAAGGACTCATATTGAAACACCACAAAGATTGAAAGTGTATACCATTTATTTATACAATTTTTAGAAAGGCAAAATTAACAGATGGATAAAAAGAAAAACACAATTTAGAAACAATTAACACCCAAGTCATATCTGCATGTGCCTAAAGTACAGATTTTGCATCCCGGTCTACAAAAAGGTAACTATTGTGCCAAACTGTTTCTACTAACAACAAAATTGATTCTTCTAAATCTCTTTACTAGTGATGTTCCAATTACAAATGACTAATTGGTACTCAGTTAAATGACCGATCTCAAAAGCATCTGCTTTTCTAAACGTTACAATAATTAAGTTGTAGTACCACATTATAGAAAATGTTACAGTATTTAAGGAAGTGCAAATGTTGTTTTGCTGCCAGAACTTCCTGTAAAAAGAAAATTAGCAATGTTGACTTTGGGAGTGATAAAAGACTGGAACACTGGTATTTAGATTAAAGAAAATGGAGAAATAAACAGAAAAAAGTAATTTGAGGATTTATCTTGTGTATGGAGAGGAACAGCAGATGCAGGTTTGCAAGCTAAAATCAAGAGTGGAAAGGGTTTTGGGTTGTGGTCCCACTGAGAGAGCCACATCTTCAGCAGAAAGAGAAGCTGCTTTAATGAATTCAGATCTTTTTATTGTGTCTTGACAGTGAAGGAGCTTGTTAAGTATGGCAGATCATACTTTAAATTAGAAAAGTTAAAGAAGAATTTGCTTCTTAGTAAACAATAGGCTTGTTACCTTAAGAGTCAAATTTATATATTTTACTTGTAAGCTTATTAGCCTTGCATCTTCTTGATAAACATCTAATGAATATTCTATTGGAATGGTGGCTTGTAATTATGACAGGCATTTTGTTTTCTTTTATGACATATGAAGCATAGATAAATGTGTGTGTCCATGTTTTATTAGTTAAAAGAGGTCTGTATTTTAAAGGAATATTCCACCCAAAAATTACCTTTTTTATATGTTATTTACAATACTAATAGTCATGCATCCTTTAACGACTCCATTTGGGACAAGCCATTTGGTCAAATTGGCCATATGTGGGAGTACAGGTCATTGTAAACCAAGCACTGTGGGTCTGGTATGGGTCACTGGTAAGCATTCTTTAACTACTGGTACAGAGAACCACAAACTGCTCTTTGGAGACTCTGCAAAGTACACCTGCTCAGTAGAAGGCATTGTTTTTAATCACAGAGCTGCGATCCAGATTGTCTCTATTGGTTTGCCGAAGCAATCTGCAATGCTGCGCGATATGTTTCACCAGTAGTTTTTTTATTATTATTATTTTTTTTTTTAACCAGGACTCCAAAACACAGCTGTTTCACCAGATGGGCAGTTTGTAAATGATGTTAGTGGATCTTCAATGAATGTAAGGTAAAAAAGGGTAAAACTGGGTCATGGGACCATAAATGTTGAGAAATATTGGCATAAGGTTGGCTGCACAGGCTGGAAACATTAGGTTGGCCTTAAATCAGGAACTCACAGAGTCACTTTTTGAATTGAAAAAAGGCCTGGAGACATTAGATTGAGTGATACTTCACAATTAGGAATCAGCTGTTTTGTGTCTCCACTAATTCTACCTATACTACTTTAAGTACTGCACAAAATGTTCTTCAATTGTTGCTTTAAACTAGTCCTAATATAGATGTAGTTATTGACTAGGGATAATCACACACAAAAACTATGAAATAGTGGGCCTTTAAAATGCAGCAGCTGATTTTGTTTTTCTGTGCTTAATATTGCTTCAATTCCATTGCTCCACTCCCTGCTACAAGGCTTCACTCCCATTTCTCAGACCCCCCACCACTTTCTCCTCTTTATTTTCCAGCACCCACTCAAACCAATATGAAGTATCCCTCTGGTTACCTGGAGTCTGAGGTAATCCCGCCATCTTTCTCCCCACCTCTATGCAATTCCCCCAGATTCAATACTGCCCAAAAATCATATGTCAAAACTGAAGGATTATTTGTGGAAAAAAAAGCATTTTAACAGGTGAGTGCCATCTTTCTCACCCCCTGTGGTCCCCAATGAGAATTATGCATACGTCTCTCTCTCTCATTCTCTCAGTAAAAATCCATCAACATTAAAAACAATTTACCAAAATCAAATACAGTGATCCCTCGCTATATCACGTTTCAACTTTTGTGGCTTCACTCCATTGTGGATTTTAAATGTAAGCATATCTAAATATATATCACGGATTTTTTGCTAGTTCGCGGATTTCTGCTGACAGTGGGTCTTTTAATTTATGGTACATGCTTCCTCAGTTGGTTTGCCCAGTTGATTTCATACAAGGGACGCTTATTGGCAGATGGCTGAGAAGCTACCCAATCAGAGCATGTATTACATATTAAATAAAACTCCTCAATAATATACAATATGCTTCCCACACAGTGCTTCGCATACTTGAAACTCCGAACAGCATGTACTGATTTTTGATTGTTTGCTTTTTCTCTCTCTCTCACTCTCTGCTCCTGACGGAGGGGGTGTGAGCAGAGGGGCTGTTTGGACACTGGCCTAGAGGATACGGCCACTCCTCTAAAAAATGCTAAAAGACTACCTTCACATTGCTCCCTTCCTTGCAGCTGTTTTCTCCGGCAGTGCTTTGCATACTTAAAAGCCCGAACAGCCCTATTGATTTTTGATTGTTTGCTTCTCTCTCTCTGTGTCCCTCTCTCTGTCTCTGTGACATTCTCTGCTCCTGATGCTCACTCCTTTGAAGATGAAGATATGTTTGCATTCTTTTAATTGTGGGACAGAACTGTCATCTCTGTCTTGTCAGGGAGCACAGTTTAAACTTTTGACTAAAGGGTGTTATTTGATGTCTAGAGGGCTCAAATAATGTTGAAAAACGTATTTAGAAGGTCGTAAACAGGTTTTCTATGCTCTAACTGCGAAAATATTCAATTTATAAATAAAGAATCCTACTTCGCAGAAATTCATTTATTGCGGTAGAGTCTGGAACGGATTAACCGCAATAAACGAGGGTTTACTGTATATTGTAATTTACCATCATTTTTAATACATTTGTAGAAATACTCAGACTAATGCAGAAGAACATACATTGAGGAATAAAGATGAATGGTAACAATTGCTAATAATCAAATAAATGTATTACATTTTAGTGTTTACAAATCCAACAATGGAAACCTTTTGTGATAGGAAAGAACTCTCAACATTCAGGGGCTTTCAACCTTCCAAATAAAAATAAATACATGAACAGAAAGAACCTAAATGGTTCAGCCTGCACATTGACTTGGGAGTTATCTTGCTTTTTTGACCTGAAGTAGTATATAAATTGTGAATATTTTTTTGATCTGAATTCACATACAGTTCATTTGTATATAAAAAGTATGGAAATTTCAGGCTTTACATTTTTTATGCCATATAAAACCACCTACTGTTTTTACTTAAAAAAATAATTTATTAAAAAAAAAGTATTTGTCTTACATAAGAAAAACTACAAAACATATACCCATCAGTAATTATTATTAAAATCCCAAAATATAATACGAAGGATGGAGGATTTAAGAAACATCGCCTTTAGCTGTTTGTGCCTAATTAAGGATCAGTACAGGCAGTCACCGGGTTACATATGAGATAGGGACTGTAGGTTTGTTCTTAAGTCGAATTTGTATGCAAGTCGGAACAGGTACATTATTTTAATAAATGCTATTGTTGACCGACTGTAACCAAGTGCCCTGCCAATGAATGATGGAGTTTCACCTCTCTCTGACCTTTTTATTATTTCTACTTTATTAAGGTTAAGATTAAGGTTTCTTTATTTGCCATTTGTGCATAAAACTGACAGTCAAAGCACATTGTAATATCTATACAAAAAATACAATTATATTGCAGATATTGCACAGTTAAAATATTTCACATTTATCACTCATTTACATGACAAGTGAAGTGAGGTAATATGGGGTTATTTCACATGTTCAGTAATTTTGTTTTGCCATCAGTCTAACTGTGGCGGGAAAAAAAACTATTGAAAAACCTTGTTCTGTGAGTGATGATGTGGTTTGCTCTGCTGTGTCACAGATTGTACATACAGTTTTTGTGTCTGAGCAGATAGTGTGCCAGATGGAATGAATCCCTTATTTTCCATGGTGATGGTTTTTCTCTTCTTTACTGTATCACCAGCACTTGCATCAGATTTGTGTTTCAGAGACATTGTTGAAGGGTGAAGACAAAAGGTTAAGATGAGCTCTTCTGCACAGCACTGTACACGCTATCACAGCAGGAAGGCTCCCCTCGTCAGCACGTCTAGTGTACTGACGAGAGACAACTTCCTGCTATGTACTTAACAGTACAAGCAGGCTTGCTATTAAGAATGAATGGGGGCTGCGAGGGGTGGTTCACCACCCTCCCACCACACAGTCACCTCCACTTGCATACAGCATGCTACCTGCAGCGTCAGCCCACCGAGAGCGAAAAGGATGTGGCCAAAGGCAGGTAATGAATCGCCCACCACCACCCTCATTCAACAGGCAGCCACATGAGGCAAACTACAATGCTGCCCCCCACCGCCCCATTCTCCCTCAATGGCCTCCGTTCAGCCACAACCAGGTCATCACTTGCAGCATCACCAGCCACCCACTGAGGACGAATGGGGCACCTGTTCGAGGGACACTGCAAGGCTGTGTAGTGGGCGGGCAGTGAAATGCCCCCCTCTGCCCCATTCAGCCTCCGTCCAGTCAGGAGCAGTAGCTGCGGCAGCGTGGTGGGCGGGCAGCGAACCACGCCCCTCTGCCCCATCAAGCCTCCATCCTGTACATGAGCGCTTGCTGCGCACCCATCGGCCACTGAGAATGAATGGAGTGTAGCCCCCACCGCCCCATTCATCAACTGGTGCCGCCCGAGGGACACTACACTGCGCGAACAGGGAAATTGCCCCCCTCCAGCCACCGCTTGCAGCGTCCCCAGGCCGGAGATGATGAAGACGGCAGTTACTGAGGAGCCTGCGTCTCATCCCCCAGACAGATGAAGGAGCAGCTGCAGTCCCGTGCACAAGTCGTATATCAGATGTCTGTAACTCGGGGACTATCTGTACTTAATTTCAGACCAAACAAATTGCAGTATTTTGAAATACGCAATTCCTAAATGGAGTATGCCAAACAACATTTGATCACACGTGTCAGTAGGCTACTGTAGTTAAACATTTACTTTTTTATTTTATTTATTTTTTTTACTGTTATCACAAATCATGCTGTGTTACTACTTTTACTGTACTTGTAACCGATACTCAAGATCGTGGTCTACTTCACAGCATTTAGTTTATATTAATCAGTGCATGCTAACAACCTCAGGTCAATGGGGGGGCCATGACCAGACAATGCTTTGGAAAACCTTGGCTTAAAAAATGTTAGGGAACCCTGGATTAAACTCTTTTCATTCAGCCAAACAATTCCTGTATCAAAATGTAAACTAATTTAGAACTGTAAACTATTTAGTAAAAAGAAATTATAGCTACTTTGTTTTCTTAGTCCCAAAAGTTTCACTTAGAATGTTTTTAGTCATACTTTTAGTTATACTTATTTATAAACTACATAAGATCATTTGAAGACAATCTTTAAAATCTGACTTCATTTTTTAAGAACGTCAACTTCAGCAGCCCCTGTTTCAAAAGTCCTGGTTTATTGCAGTCTATTGAGAATTAGTTTTTGGAGGCACACTTATTATTTTTTTTGAAAATACATTTTTTGAAAAAGGCATAATCAATAATTTGAATTGAATCTTAAATTACCAGGGTTAAATCAAAAATTGAATTGATTTGACAAGTCACCACCATATCATACCTGTAGATAGGACTCTAGACCAATGAATGAGTAAGAGAGATAGGTCTTCAATTCAAAAAGTCTACCACAAGGCTTACGTTTCCTGTTTATGATGTGTGCAGATTATTCCAGAAGTATATATATATATATATATATATATATATAACAATATTTTAGCAAAAAAGCATGCATTTTGCACATTTTTTTGTATATGATGCGGCATGAGTACTGTGAGATTTTATCATTTGCCATTATACACGGGTTACCATTTTTTTTTCTATTATTTCAAACTTTTTTCTCTCTAGTCTGCAAGAAAACAGGAGATTAAGCATTTTTCTTTGCTAGCACTACAAAAGTTCATGGGGTAAGTAACATATAAAAATATTTTTGGGTGGAGTATTCCTTTAAGGAGATTTTATTTATTTTACAACAATGAACTACCTGTGGTCTACAGCTTAACTCTCCATTACTAAATAAATATATTTGGTGCAATAAGAAAGGAAATATATTTTTATTTTATTAGTTCATATCTTAAAATAAATATATTTATTGTGACTAACCAATTCCATTTCTGGCATATCTGGAGGTGGTTGTGCAGCTTCTTCTACCATAAACTCTTGGTCATCATCTTCCTCATCATCAGAGTTTTTTATTCCATCAACAATGACAGCAGACCTAGTTTTTCCACTGTTGACTCTATAAATGAATGTGTAACAAAAGTATATTTAAATACTCAATTGCATTCTTTTCTGTAAGAAAAAATATTTAAAAAAAAGACTTGAGCCCATCTTAGTCCCAGAAAAAATAAAACATTAAATTTGTCTATTTGTTAACACATAAATCAGAAAAAAATTAAATACATCTTATAGGGAACAAAAATATTTTATTTTAAATAAAGGGTAGAATTATATTGTCTTCCACACATTTATAACATATTTTAAAGAGAGTAAAAGTAGAGTAAAAGAAACTGGTCTGATTGATCTCCTATAACACATAAACCCTAACAGAAAGTGTAGTGAAGTGGTAAAGTGTTGAGACTATAAACTAAAATTCTGACTGATTGCCTAAAAAAATGTTGTCATTTAAACAGCCTGTACCCTAAAATTTTAACATTTAAAAAATATATACCGTATAAACTCATGGATAAATTCTCCCGCAGATAAGTCGGGAGTTGAATTTACAGTATAATTTCTGGTATTTTATAATGTTGGTCATATAAGTTGAATGCGGAACACTCATGCTATTGGTCCAAGAGATTATGATATGGAAACGCCCACCTGAGAGAGTAACCACTGAGCACACTGCCTTTTTTATCTATTGTGCCTACGTGACCTCAAGGTAATACCCAAACTATTCTGAAGCAACGTTTGCACTGATTTGTGTTTTTTGTACCTCACACCCTCATACACCTTTATCGTAAGAGCATCCCTTATCTACGATGGAGTGTTCAATCAGAAGAAAATATGAAGCTGGCTTTAAATTAAAAGTCGTTGAAGAGCCGAAAGAAATTGGTAACTGTGCAGCTGCAACAAAATTCTATGCACCTGAGAAACTGATGCAAGATTAGAGGCGGCAAGAAAATGAAAGAAAAAAAAAAATTAAGTGTTGTATTTTTGAACAGGCGCATAAGTCGGGGTCTGATTTTATGATCGATTTTTCAGGTTAAAGACCCAACTTATACATAAGTATATATAGTATATGTAAACGATTAAATTATTGATTCCTTGTTATGTCTTGCTTGTGTTGTAAGGCAATGGAATTCTGAATAAATATTACCTAAAATGATAAACAGTTGTTTAATTAAACTTAAAAGAACATCTAAGAAATTGTACATAAATGTATGGCAATACAATAATTAAACCCTTGACCTTGAATGTTTAAGAAATATGTTCAGTACAGAGAGGTTAATATAGAAAAAAGATTTTTTAAAAAATTTTATATAAATGACACTGTGGTTTATCTATCATTATGACTCAGGTAAAGATCAAATCACATTTTATGAACTATGCAAGCAAAGGGCTCATAAACATTTTACTCACAGCTGTATCAGAAACATATATTAAAAGTGCAGCTCTTTTAACACACATTCTCTCAACCAATGCATAATGGACCTCAGGTTGAAACTGACCAGCCAAGTACATGAATGTACAGTACAATACACATTATCAAACAATATGAGGTAACCAAAAAAGGTGATCTAACTACACAACCTCTTTATCTTGTACAAAACAAGCATACTACTACCCAGAATCTTCTATTACAAAAATAAATGAATTACACCATAATAAAAGCTAACCCTTGCTTTTAAGTAGTCTACCATATATTTTATTTATTATTTTAATAAATATAACAATATCACTTGCAAACAAACTTGCTTGATACAGTTTACACAAATAAAGTTCATCAATCACTGTCCAAAGCTCCCAAAAATATTCAAAATGCAGAATAAATAAATTGGTGCAAAAAACTATATAGCAGAGCAATCTAAACTGATAAGATGATAATCTCATCACCCTAATTGCTACTGTAATTCCAAGGTCCTAAATAATGAGTCAGATGCCATAAATGTAATAAAACCTTTCCCAAGAGACTGTGTCATATTATCTTGTAATATCTTGTAAATTAGAAATGCTGTGATCGGGTTTGTAGGGCTAATACCGATCACCGATTTCATGTTACTTGATCAGTCAATTTAGATTTTTTCCTCTGTTCCTCTGAAAATTTTTTACACTAAGATACATAGATGCCTTATGTCCTACTGTTAAAGTGTATTATTTATAATTAAATTATAGACCACAGGTGTTAACTGTTCATTTTTATTAACAAAATGAAATTCTGTAGTATTATTGTTAAAATACACACTAATAAAATATGTAAATAATAGCATAAAAGAAAATAAAATGCATCTCATAACAACAAGCTGTCATATTGTTTATTTTTTTCTGTAATGTACCTATCCAAAATAAGGCTTATTAAAAAAAGTAGTTTTCACCATTTCCCTAACAACTAAAAAAATACATACACACACACTTGCACAATTGATTGGTACTGACAATTAAAACACTGTTTAAATGTAAATATACCTGCACTTATAAGTTTTAATCATTTTTAATCAGTAACTGCACTACAGGATTTTTTTTACTGTTTAATTATGCATTTACTATATTTATACATGTGTTTTTTGTTCTTCAGTGTATCAGAGAGGAGAGGAGGTTAGAAGCAAGCTCTGTTACAGCACATTTGCTGCACCTACCACATGACAAACCAACTCAGGATCCAGATTAGGACCCGAGTGCAGCCATGCAACAGGTAACACCTCAGCACCACACAAGTTCAGATGGTGTGTAATTGTGTGAGGTTTTTTTATGTTGGCTAGAGTGCTAATTCTGCCAAGTGTATCAGGTAGACACTCAAATTTTTGAGGTGTTATAAATATGGTTTACCATTTTAAAAATGCAGTACTTGTTTCTTATTAAAACAGCAACAAATAAACACAGTGCAAATCTTAAAAAAAAGCCTCAAATGTATCAAATATTCATAAGTTGTTTTTCAAGAAAACATAAAACTAACACGCTTAACAGGTTTATAAGTAAGACACATTTTGTTGTTAAGCTAACAAGACTATTGTTAAGTGAGCAGCAATTTCAAATACATCTTTATCTTTTCTTTTTCCAATTGAAAATGTAAGCTGCGGCATTTAAAACAAGCTTGCTGTCCAGATGATGTCCGTTTTAATTTAAAGGACAAAATAAAAGGTCTGAATTCATTAACGCAGCTTTTCTTGTCATTTGTCCAATTGCACAGGACAACTTCTCAGATTTCTTTTTCTCAGTTTATCATTCTAATTTCTTTAACATAAAAGCTAATATTCCAATCCTTCCTCGTTCTCTTGTAAAACAATCCTTGACTTGCTTTGTTTACACTACAGGAAGTTCAATGCAGGGAAAAAAGAAAAAAGGGAGACACACATTGCAATTAAATTATCATTTTTTGTGAGCGGGCAAATTACTGATTACTGATCAAGTCTTTTTTAGTGAAAATCAGCTGACTTAGATCAGTGGTCGATCAAATGGCGCATCTCCATCTTAGATAAAATCCAAATCCCTTTTGCCTTGATTTTTAGCTCACTTAACACTTTTGCATTTGGTGTGAATGTTAGCTTACTTTCTTTCTGTGATCATGGATCATAATGAATAATCTCTCAAACCTGAGGCAGCCAATTTAATTGGTATCCTATGCTATAATGAAATTAACACCTGTCACAGTCAGCAAAAAGTAGATGATTAACTTTCTTATCATCTGGGTACCCTTTGTTGTTATAAATGGTGCAAAGTTTACATGTTAACACTAGAATTACCAGACCCTACAAAAAAACTCGCAGATCCGGCCCACCTTAAATCCATTCACACCTCTCCGCCAGAGTCCTTTGTCCTCTAAATGTGCTTATAAAGACAAGTTGCAAGCAGCCGGCTATTCCATCCCCCTACTGACTTAGAACGTGCATGAACTTCTTCCAGCTCATGCCTTGATTGATTATCTGGGAGTGAAGTGGAGTTTTAGAGTGGAAATAATAGATTGTTATTTGGAACACACGCATTTCATGTGTGTTCCGTTTCTACAGTAATCTGTGTAAAGACATTTTTAAAACAAAAAACGTTTTTCATATTTTAGTAATAAATGACAAAATGTAGGCCTAAACTATATAATGTGTGAAGACTGAAGTGCAAAGATCAAGTAAACATTTTCACAAAAGGTTCAAGGAGAAGGAAACAGCTCCTGTGGCGTAGCGGTAAGATTTGCAAACTTGTAATCAATATCCCCGGTTTGATCCCAACTCAGTTCTATATTTGGCGTTTTCAGTAGTGAGCTGCTCTTATTGTTAATATTATACAGTACACACATACACTTGGTTTGCATCTGTAACACACGGTGCACATTTATAGGACTTGTTAAAGTTATCGTTTTTTTCACTTTTATTCTCTCTAAATCACAATCACAATACATACTACCGCTAGGGATCTGACACTGTTAGTTTTTATTTGAAACTGCAAATAACTGGAGATGTGAGTGGTGTTTTGAGACAATGGAACGGATGCAACATTATTCATATTATTCATATTCATTTGCATAACATCTTGCGGTTTGTAATCAGTGACCATGTGTTTTTTTTTCCCCTGAACTTGCCAGTCCCCACATGTTGATGTATGCTGTTTCTTTTGTACTCCAGGACATGCAGAGGAAAGAATAGTAAATAGTAGTAAGTTCAGCGCTATATGCAATCATCAGATTCAAATGTTAACTGTTCACACACACACACATGCAAGGATCGTCCTGACTCAGTTTACTTTCCTGGGGAAAGCGGCTGTCTGGAACAGAAACTTGCCGAAGTTGAATCCTCCTTTTCTTTTTTCATCACCTTTTCTAGTAAGATGTGACAACGAAGTTCCTCTGCAAGTTGAACCATTAACACTCTTCTTTTCACAGTGGCTCCATGCATGCCTTGCACAGTACATGTGCGTTGATCACCACCAGCATTTATGTAGCACACAGCAACTGGCCACTTGCATGTTCTTGCGCGCTCTGAATAAGCTCCTGATCTGACTAAGTAATAGCACCAGCATACATATTCAAACCCGATCTGACGCTGTTCGATTTCAAATAATATTGCATTAGTGCGATGATGTTTTCACATATATTGTCTCTTTCTTTCAGGTGTGTAATAAAAACCACAGCATAGAGAGAAGTGGGTACATTGTAACAGGTACATACGTTGTAAATGTAGGAAAGACAATCCCTGCGTGTGTGTGAACTTTTAACATTTGAATTTGATGATTGCATATAGCGCTGAACTTATTGCTCTGTACTATTCTGTCCTCTGCATGTCCTGGAGTACAAAAGAAACAGCATACAGCAACATGTGGGTATTGGCAAGATCAGGGAAAAAAAACACACGGTCACTGATTACAAACTACAAGATGAAAAAAAGAGACAATATATGTGAAAACATCATCGCACTAATGCAATATTATTTGAAATCGAACAGCGTCAGATCAGGTTTGAATATACGCCCGATCTGACACTGTTCGTTTTCAATTAATATTGCATGTACTGTGCGTTGATCCTGCTGTACTGAATAAGCTCACGCCTTCTGTAACAGCGCCAGCATATATTCAAACCAGATCTGACGCTGTTCGTTTTCAAATAATGTTGCATGTACTGTGCGATGATGTTTTCTGATTAATTTTATACCCAATTTCCCATATATTTATCTCTTTCTTTTTTTCTCCATGCTGCGTCGACATCGTGCACCAGAAGGCGTTAGCTTATTCAGTGCAGCAGGAACACTCAATAAAACTGAATAAAAAAAAAATAAAGTGATAGTGAAATACGAAGAAGGCAGATTCAGCGGCGTTTGTGTCAGCTTTTATCCCTCCAGATCAGAGAATGTCCAGTTCCATTGCCTCAAAACACCACTCACATCCACAGTTATTCCCAGTTTCAAATAAAACTTAACAGTGTCAGATCCCTAGGTCGATATATGTATGGTGATCGTGACTAAGACAATAAAAGTGAAAAAAAAAAAGGTAACTTTTACGAGTAAAGTACTATAAATGTACATGGTCTGTTACAGATGCAAACCAAATGTATGTGTGTACTGTATAATATTAACACTACTGAAAACAGCAAATACAGGAGACTGTCAGGATCGAACTGGGGACTCTTGATTACAAGCTGGCAAATCTTATCACTATGCCAAGGAAGCTGTTCTATCATCCTTGAGCCTTTTGTGAAAGTGTGTATTTGATCTTTGGACTTCAGGCTTCACACATTCTATAGTTTATGCCTACATTTTGTAACATTTATTACTAAAATATGAAAAAGTTTCTGTTTTAAAAATGTGTTTACACAGATTACTGCAGAAACGGAACACACATGAAATGCATGTGTTCCAAATAACGATCTATTATTTCCATTCTAATACTCCAGCAGTTCACTCACTCCCAGATAATCAAACAAGGCATGAGCTGGTAAAACTTAGCGAACCTTCTGTGACGGTAGAATAGCTGGCTGCTTGTCTTAATCGGCACATTTACAGGACAAAAGACACTGACGGAGAGGTGAGAACGGATTTAAGGTGGGCCGGATTTCCGAGTTTTCTCGTAGGCTCTGGTAATTCTAGTGTTAAGAGCATTTTTAAAATAGGTGAATTTCCTTCAGGTTCCTCCATCAACATGCAATTTTATACTAGTCTAGGTACTGACTAGCTTTGTATTAGACAGGAGCATATCTCACTGCCTGCTGCATAAGCGCATACTGCATGAAACAGTGAGGTGTAGCATAAAAACATTTATTCAAGTGTTTTACATGACATCCTGATGAAAGTGGCTGCTTACCCTGTGCATAATGTAAAAGGAAAATTAAATTTGACACAGACCAAAAAAAGCTTTCAGATCTGTGGTCTTAGCAGGCCTGTTGTACCCCTAAAGACTAGCAGAGTGGGCAATACCCACATTGTCCTAAAAGTCTTGCTTATAATAAATCTAGAATGTTGCTACCAGAGTTTTGATACCTAAATAAAACTGACCACATTTCATCCATGGTTTAGTAACATTCTTACCTTGCTGATCTACTCTGCCATTAGTCATATTCCAGCTTTCATAGGTCAACATGACATAAGGTCAAGCGAATAAGAATAGGCTTTTAACTTTTAAAAGAAAACTTAAAATGAACATTTGTGGATGCTGATCATATTGGAAGGAACAAGCTGTTTTATAGTATAGTTTCTAGTACAGCAAAGGCTTTGTCACAGCTATGTTTCAAACAACAAACAATAATCGAACACACAACCTGATAAAGGTTGCAAATATAGCTTTGTCAGTGTGGAGTGATTAACCAAAAAAATGAGATGTATTATATTTTGCTCTTTTAAGTTGAATAAATAATGTGTTATGCTTAGATTGCAACCATCCCTGAGGCCTTGTACTATAGAGCTGTTTACTACAGTGACCTACGCCATATAGATAAACTCAATTTAAACCCAATACTTCGGATATTGTCTCCTCCACCGAGTGTGTATTCACTGGCTATAGTTGTTCCTTAAAGTACTCATCTAACTCCTTAAAAGCATCACCATCTAAGATAAGCATTTACCCAACATGGACAGTAACTCGCCTACCCTTCTGCACTTAGCCAAAACCTTGTCAAGGGCACGCAAAAGTCATTCTGAATGGAACCACCAAACTTCATATGCACAAAAAGCTTTTGTTTAAATCATCAATGTAGTTGCTGTCTTTTTGGTGTGCCAGTGCATTTCTTTAAAATTTAAAGACCCTCCTGCTAATTTTGCATGGAAAGCTTGCCTCTTCACCCTGTCAGCTTCTTTACTGCCAGTGCCCACTAACACGATTTCCTCAATGACAGACACTGTCAACCTTCTGGCCACAGAACCTAGCAGCTAACTTCAGCACTGAGGTTATGAACATTCAGACTTTATGTCTCTGACATCTTCAGAGATACAGTAGAAGCGCTTCCTCATACGGCATTTAAATGTATCCCAGATAGACATATCGACTATGGATCTGTCCAATCGTGGCCATCATCTGACTGGCACTGTGCATGACCCTCATCCTTTGCATCGAGGGGTGGAGAGGTACATATGGCAGCTCCATGTGGTTTTTTTTTTTTAAAACTGATCTCGACTGGGCTATGTAGGTTACCTGCCCACCAGGCACTACCTATTAAACTCCATTTCCAGGCCTGATACCAAGAATGAAACTGGTATTTCCATTCTGGGTGATATACAGTAAACAATCTTTATATGTAAAGTATAAATTACTTAAGACTCAGGTACACTTAAAATACACAGATTATACCCACAAAACCTAGATTTTTCCAGAACAATACATTCAATATATGTATGGCTTTTGATAGGATGCTTAAAGAAAAAAGACTGAGTTTTATTCTAATACTAGCTGAAATACCCAGCATTGCCCAGGAGGAAAATAAAGTGTTTTTTTTTAATTGTTTGAGAAAAATATAATTAAAAAAAACACAACTTTAAAAATAAAAATAAATTAACAAACAATGAAGACTCACTAATGTGTTTGTCTTGCAGTCTTTGTATGTATGTTATCATCCAGCTTTATTTAATTTCAAAAGCAACAGGGGTGCGGAGGTGTGCAAACAAAGAATGCTGGCAGTCACTTCTAGTTCTCCCTCTGGTGGTCATTCCAAGTGTCAACTGGATGATAACATGCACACATGATTGCAAGATCACCCCCCACCCTACCCAGAAGGGGGTGGGTTAGGGTTGATTTCACCCTACAGTATTTTAAGCCGACCAATGAGAAACATATGTACATGAAAATTTCATGAAAATTGCTCCAGCTCGGATATGATGCTGGAATATACATAACACTAGCAAAATACCCGTGCTTCGCAGCGGAGAGGTAGTGTGTTAAAGAAGACAAAGAAAAGGAAATATTTTGAAAATAACATAACATGATTGTCAATGTAATTGTTTTGTCACTATTATGAGTGTTGCTGTCATCTATACTAATAAAAGGCAAAGCCCTCACTCACTGACTGACTGACTGACTCATCACTAATTCTCCAACTTCCCGTGTATGTAGAAGGCTGAAATTTGGCAGGCTCATTCCTTATAGCTAACTTACAAAAGTTGGGCAGGATTCATTTCGAAATTCTACGCGTAATGGTCATAACTGGAACCTATTTTTCTCCATATACTGTAATGGACGTTAGCCCGATGGCCGTGGGGGGGCGGAGCTGCATGTGACATCCTCACGCCTCCCACGTAATCACGTGAACTGACTGTGACCGCAGTACGTAGAAAAGAAGGAAGAGCTCCCAACAATAAAACAGCGGAGAACCTGTGGATTAAATAAAAAGGCTGCTTAGTTGGCGAAGCAAGGAAAAACGACGGCCTTATATGGTGTTTGTTTATAAAACAGTGGAGAAGCTGTGTAAACACTGCTTCACAAAAAAACAGCGGAGCGCCTTATATGGGCAGGCAGTCAGCCTAAGAAGGGAATCAATAAATAACTATAATCGTAATAAAGGAACAAAAAAATAGCGGAGAACCCGCGAATTAAATAAAGGAAATGGGTATCTGAACAGTAAACTAAGTAAAATAGCTACACAATAACTATAACAATCGTAATAAACGAACAATAAAACAGTACAGAACCGCGAAGCAAGGAGAATAAAACAGCGGAGAAGCTGTGTAAAGGCTGCATCACAAAAAAACAGTGGAGCGCCTTATATGGGCAGGCAGTCAGCCAAAGAAGGGAATCAATAAATAACTACAATCGTAATAAAGGAACAAAAAAATAGTGGAGAGCCCGCGGATTAAATAAAGGAAATGGGTATCTGAACAGTAAACTAAGTAAAATAGCTACACAATAACTATAACAATCGTAATAAACGAACAATAAAACAGTAGAGAACCGCAAAGCAAGGAGAAAGGACGGACTTCAACCAATCAGATTTTGAGTTGGTGTCAGTAGGGCCCTTTAGCAAGCGTATGGCAACGTCACCGTATTCAGACCCATTGATTGGATAGAAGCCGATATGAGGAAGTCTACGACGCCACTGAACGCACCATAAACGCTCCGAGTGAAAGATCGTCGCGTGCAATACGGACAACTCCATGGCAGGATTCTGGACAATATTATTTGCCAGACACAGACCAGATTTCAAGACCATGAAAACCTGATGTTTGTCACGCTCCTCGAGCCCCAAAACTTTCGGGAATACAAGAAAAATTTCACGCATATAGCCTTCTACACTTTAACACAACAGGCACGGAGTGCTTTTGGATCTGTCTCGGCTAAAAAAGGAACTGACTGTAATGTATGCTATGGATGATTTTGCAGGAAAATCTCCCACTTATCTCCTTGACTTCCTTCATCAGAAAAATCTGAATGAGAGCATGGGGCGGCTGTTCACATTGGTATATTTGGTGGTGAGCATTCCGGTGTACACTGCTTCTGTCGAGCGGACATTTTCAGCTCTAAAGCGAATTCAAACTTATGCCAGGAATACCATAGGGCGGGATCGCCTTTCACCATTAGCTTTGATGGGGATAGAAAGATTATGGAACTGAAGCGCTCTGATAATCCGTAGAACAGAGTAATTGAACTGTTTTTGAGGAAAGAGAGGACGATGGATTTTGTTTACAAATAATCTGAATTTTTGGTGAGTAAAATGTTGCGATTTTCCTAAATGATATTGCACATTTATGAGTTATTATTGATGTTTTTTATGTGTGTCGCGGCTGTGGCTGCAGTAGAAAGGAAGTTGTTCATCCCTGGATTGTCTATAAAATAAAGGCATTTATTGTGGCTACAGGAGTATGTATGTATGTGTGTGTGTGTGTGTGTGTGTGTGTGTATATATATATATATATATATATATATATATATATATATATATATATATATATATATATATATATATCGATCTACATACTGTCAAATAAACGAAACACACGCCGTGGTGCAACATGAGAGGCTTCGCCTCTAGCGCTGACGTCCAAGGTTCGATTCCCGAGCGGGTGCAGGGAGTGTGTACGCCTGATGAGCCCAGAATTTGGGTGAAACACGTGCCACGTATTGTTTGCATTATTTGACAGTAAAACTATTTCAGTATATTCAATATATATAAATCCGCGCTTCCTGATTCATTTTACCCTCGCATCCCCTTGGTTTGAGAAGAAGTATGAAAAAATATAAGGTTAACGCAGAGAAAAAAGATCACCAATTGAAGCTTTATGAATAATGGGTACTTTCTTCGCCATCAATAATTATTTTGGTCAAGCCATACTCAGTGTGATCCTCCTTCCATGTTCAAATTTTTTCGTGACTTTACATGAATGGTAAAAAAGTAAGAGCGCAGCGGGGGTGACATATCCAGTCAGGCAGGCAACAGCTCAGTAGCTTGAATTTGGATATAAGTACGATCTATTTAGTCGACAGAAATATCTTTGGTAGGAATGTAAGTTGAATTTACTCTTTAAATTTCTAAGGTGAAGAAAAACTTATGCAATGCTGACTAAATTTCCCTTTCATTCCTAATAAACATATTTCTGTCGACAAAATAAAAATTACTTATATTTAAAATTTAAATAGAACTTGAACAGATACGATACTTCATAATACCCACGCAGTACTACAGT
This sequence comes from Polypterus senegalus, assembly GCF_016835505.1. NCBI lineage: Eukaryota > Metazoa > Chordata > Cladistia > Polypteriformes > Polypteridae > Polypterus > Polypterus senegalus. The sequence goes on along the minus strand of NC_053159.1, from coordinate 83,241,779 downwards.
AAGTGCACGTAAGAGCAAGAGTCATCCCTTTTTTTTTTATTTTTCTTCCTCGATGGATTCTGGCACCCCCAGCAACAGCTGCTCGCACCCAAAGGATATATATATATATCTATACTAATAAAAGGCAAAGCCCTCACTCACTCACTCACTCACTCACTCATCACTAATTCTCCAACTTCCCGTGTGGGTGGAAGGCTGAAATTTGGCAGGTTCATTCCTTACAGCTTCCTTACAAAAGTTGGGCAGGTTTTATATCGAAATTCTACGCGTAATGGTCATAACTGGAAGCAGTTTTTCTCCATTTACTGTAATGGAGATGAGCTTCAACGCCGTGGGAGGAGTTTCGTGTGACATCATCACGCCTCCCGTAATCACGCAGTACATAGAAAATCAGGAAGACCTCAAAAAGCGCTCAAGAAAACATGCATTATATAATTGAGAAGGCAGCGAAACAATAAGAAGCGAGCGAGTGACATATACAACCATATTCATGAGTTCTGCTACTTCGGAAACAAAGCACGATGTAAACCTACACTTTAAATTATGTTCATAGACAGGCTGCCGCTGGCGTTTGTAATTTAGTGCCTGCCCATATAAGGCCGTCCGTCAGCGGCAATCCAATAGCAAACTGCCACGGGTAAATATTCACGGGTGAAGGACTGTGCTTATGGAGAGGAAGATGAGATGGTCAGGGTGGTGTTTGACACAAACTCAGCGAAACTGCGAGAGAAAGTTTTAAGTGCCAGGACTAAGGTAACATTAAATAAAGCTATGGACATAGCACGAGATGGCACCAGCACAGCTGGGAACCTTCGATGCAAGTACACGAGTGGCTCACGTGAACTGGCGCGTGCACAGATAAAAGCAACAGTTCCAAAGCGCTGAACAAAACCGAATTACACAATTGAAAAGGCAGCAAAAATATGAAGCGTCTGATAAGCATATTCATAAATCCAGCTACTGTGGAAACAAAGCACACGGTGGAAAAAGTCAATGTCCGCTAAAGGAAGACAGTGTAAAAAACCCGTGCATGCAGTGTGTCAGGTCTCAGATAAAGAAGAAGACGAGCTGTTTATTGATGCAGTAAGAAGCGAATCGATGAATGAAACCTGTCATCTTTACAGCGATTGACAAACACGGAATGTAACTTGAACACAACACATCCTACAAATACGAACCTGATTGAAAGAAATAATGATAATCAAATCCTTGATGACAGCAACACTCAGTAACACTCACAAAACAAATACTGTATATTGACAGTCATGTTACGTTATTTTTAAAATGTTCCCTTTTCTTTTCTACCTTTTTAACACACTACTTCTCGCTGCGATACGCGGTATATATATATATATATGTATATATATATATCCCGCTCTACATACTCGAATAATGGATACTTTATTAGCCATCAATGATTGTTTTGGTAAAGCCATACTCAGTGTATTCATTAGATGAGCGGTAAAAAGTAAGAGCGAGGGAGGATGACTCATTGAGGCATGCAGGCTGTAGTCTTGCGTCAACTCTATCTGAATTGCGCGATCACATTTGAAAAATATATCTTTTCAAGTTCTATTTAGTCCATATGTGTCAAACTCAAGGGCCGCGGGCCACATCCGCCCGGCGTGTAATTATATCCGGCCCGAGATCATTTTATATACTGTATTATTGTTATTAAAGCCCGGGTATATGAAGCGCTGGTAACACAATAAACTACAGATCCCATAATGCAGCGCTTCAGCTGCCTTGCCTAACACTTACCGTTAATCAAGTCTACCTTATGATGCTGCAAGTTATTGCAAGCTAGAGTTATTGCGCACTGAGTTTGCACGCGCTTTGGTGACTTTGAAGAACAAAAAAAGTCCGTCTACATGCGGCTCGAACCTTGTGCATGTTTGGTAGCACATATCTGTGTGAGAAGCTCTTCTCAGTGATAAAGACTAACAAAACAGCACACAGGAGTCGCCTCACTGATGAGCACCTGCAATCCATCCTGAGAATCTCCACAACACAGAACCTCACACCAAACAGAAACGAACTTGTGGCCAAAAAGATGCCAGGCGTCCAGCTCTAAAATGACATATGAGCAAAGACAACTGAATGATTTGATTTGTTATTGCATGTAAGGAGCGGAGTCAACCGTTTTAACAAACAGCGTATTGCACTGATACTGAAATAGCTGTGTGTGTATATATGTAGATATGTATGTATATGTATATATATGGTTATATATGTGTGTGTGTGTGTATGTATGTATATGTGTGTATGTATATGTGTGTATATATGTGTGTGTATATATGTAGATATATATATATGACAACAACACTCATCACTCACAACAGTGACAAAACAATTACATTGACAATCAGGTTACGTTATTTTCAAAATGTTTCCTTTTCTTTTCATTGCTTCTTTAACACACTACTTCTCCGCTGGGCCTTGGTATTTGCTAGTATATATATATATATATATATATATATATATATATATATATATATATATATATATATATATATATATACTCAGCAAAAAAAGAAACATCCCTTTTTCAGGACTGTGTATTTCAACAATAATGTTTTAAAAATCCAAATAACTTTACAGATCTTCATTGTAAAGGGTTTAAACAATGTTTTCAATTAAATAACATGCACTTGTGGAATGGTCGTTAAGACCTTAACAGCTTACAGAAAGTAGGCATTTAAGGTCACAGTTCTAAAAACGCAGGACACTAAAGAGACTTGTCTACCGACTGTGAAAAACACCCAAAGAAAGATGCTCAGGGTCCCTGCTCATCTGCGTGAACGTGCATTAGGCATGCTGCAGGGAGGCATGAGGACTGCTGATGTGGCTAGGGCAATAAATTGCCATGTCCGCACTGTGAGACGCCTAAGACAGTGCTACAGGGAGACAGGAAAGACAGCTGATCATCCTCGCAGTGGAAGACCACGTGTAACAACACCTGCACAGGATCGTTAGATCCGAATATCACACCTGCGTGACAGGTACAGGATGGCCACAACAACTGCCCGAGTCACACCAGGAACACACAATCCCTCCATCAGTGCTCAGACTGTCCGCAATAGGCTGAGAGAGGCTAGACTGAGGGCTTGTAGGCCTGTTGTAAGGCAGGTCTTTACCAGACATCACCAGCAACAACGCCGCCTATGGGCACAAACCCACCTTCGCTGGACCAGACAGGGTGGCAAAAGTGCTCTTCACTGATGAGTCACGGTTTTGTCTCACCAGGGGTGATGGACGGATTTGTGTTTATCGTCGAAGGAATTGAGCACGTCTGGGACCGGTTGGATCGCAGGGTGAGGGCTAGGGCCATTCCCCCCAGAAATGTCCAGGAACTTGCAGGTGCCTTGGTGGAAGAGTGGGGTAACATCTCACAGCAAGAACTGACAAATCTGGTCCAGTCCATGAGGAGGAGATGCACTGCAGTACTTCTAGCAGCTGGTGGCCACACCAGATACTGACTGGTACTTTTGATTTTGAGCCTCCCTTCATTCAGGGACACATTGTGAAACATTTTTAGTGTATGTCTTATGGTGCTGACTCTTTTAGTGTTCATACAAATATTTACACATTAAGTTTACTGAAAATAAAAACAGTTGAAAGTCAGAGGACGTTTCTTTTTTTGCTGAGTATATATATATATATATATATATATATATATATATATATATATATATATATATATATATATATATATATATACTCACCTAAAGGATTATTAGAAACACCATACTAATACGGTGTTTGACCCCCTTTCGCCTTCAGAACTGCCTTAATTCTACATGGCATTGATTCAACAAGGTGCTGAAAGCATTCTTTAGAAATGTTGGCCCATATTGATAGGATAGCATCTTGCAGTTGATGGAGATTTGTGGGATGCAAATCCAGGGCACAAAGCTCCCGTTCCACCACATCCCAAAGATGCTCTATTGGGTTAAGATCTGGTGACTGTGGGGGCCATTTTAGTACAGAGAACTCATGATCATGTTCGAGAAACCTTTTTGAAATGATTAGAGCTTTGTGACATGGTGCATTATCCTACTGGAAGTAGCCATCAGAGGATGGGTACATGGTGGTCATGAAGGGAGGGACATGGTCAGAAACAATGCTCAGGTAGCCCGTGGCATTTAAACGATGCCCAATTGGCACTAAGGGGCCTAAAGTGTGCCAAGAAAACATCCCCCACACCATTACACCACCACCACCAGCCTGCACAGTGGTAACAAGGCATGATGGATCCATGTTCTCATTCTGTTTACGGCAAATTCTGACTCTACCATTTGAATGTCTCAACAGAAATCGAGACTCATCAGACCAGGCAACATTTTTCCAGTCTTCAACTGTCCAATTTTGGTGAGCTCGTGCAAATTGTAGCCTCTTTTTCCTATTTGTAGTGGGGATGAGTGGTACCCGGTGGGGTCTTCTGCTGTTGTAGCCCATCCACCTCATGGTTGTGCGTGTTGTGGCTTCACAAATGCCACCTCGGTTGTAACGAGTGGTTATTTCAGTCAAAGTTGCTCTTCTATCAGCTTGAATCAGTCGGCCCATTCTCCTCTGACCTCTAGCATCAACAAGGTATTTTCACCCACAGGACTGCCGCATACTGGATGTTTTTCCCTGTTCACACCATTCTTTGTAAACCCTAGAAATGGTTGTGCGTGAAAATCCTAGTAACTGAGCAGATTGTGAAATACTCAAACCGGCCCGTCTGGCACCAACAACCATGCCACGCTCAAAATTGCTTAAATCACCTTTCTTTCCCATTCTGACATTCAGTTTGGAGTTCAGGAGATTGTCTTGACCAGGACCACACCCCTAAATGCATTAGAAGCAACTGCCATGTGATTGGTTGATTAGATAATTGCATTAATGAGAAATTGAACAGGTGTTCCTAGTAATCCTTTAGGTGAGTGTATATATGTATACAGTGATCCCTCGCTATATCGAACTTCGACTTTCGGCTTCACTCCATCGCAGATTTTAAATGTAAGCATATCTAAATATATATCACGGATTTTTCGCTGGTTCGCGGATTTCTGTGGACAATGGGTCTTTTAATATAAAGTACATGCTTCCTCAGTTTGTTTGCCCAGTTGATTTCATACAAGGGACGCTATTGGCGGATGGCTTAGAAGCTACCCAATCAGAGCATGTATTACATATTAACTAAAACTCCTCAATGATATACGATGTGCTTCCCGAGCGAATTGTTTGCTTTTCTCGGTCTTTCTCTGACATTCTCTGCCTGACGGAGGGTGTGAGCAGAGGGGCTGTTTGCACAGAGGCTGTTTGCCTAGAGGATATGGATGCTCCTCTAAGAAATGCCGCTTTATCTCGGTGGCCCAAAAGCACGTATTGATTTTTTGATTGTTTGCATTAATCTCGCGCGCTCTCTCTCTCTCTGACGTTCTCTGCTCCTGACGGAGGGGGTGTGAGCAGAGGGGCTGTTTGCACAGAGGCTATTTGATTAGAAGATACGGAGGCTACTCTAAAAAATGCTGAAAGACTACCTTCACATTGCTCCCTTCTTTGCGGCTGCTTTATCGCGGTGCTCATATTTAAAAGCCCAACAGCACGTATTGATTTTTTGATTGTTTGTTTTTCTGTCACGCTCTCTCTATCTCTCTGACATTCTCTGCTCCAGACGGCACTCGTTTGAAGAGAAGATATGTTTGCATTCTTTTAGTTGTGAAAAAGAACTGTTATCTCTGTCTTGTCATGGAGCACAGTTTAAACTTTTGACTAAAGGGTGTTATTTCATGTCTAGAGGGCTCTAATAATGTTAACAATGTGGGAGAGTTTATAAGGGCTTAAAATATATAAAAATAACCATACAAACATATGGTTTCTACTTCGCGGATTTTCACCTATCGCGGGGGGTTCTGGAAACACAACCCCCGTGATCGAGGAGGGATTACTGTATATGTGTGTATATATATATATATATATATATATATATATATATATATATATATATATATATATATATATATATATATATATATATATATATATATATATATATATATATATATATATATAGATAGATAGATATGACAACAACACTCATATCAATGACAAAACAATTACATTAACAATCGTGTTACATTATTTTTAAAATATAATATATATATATGTATTATACATATATACATATATATATATACATACATATATATATATACATACATACATATATATACACACACACACACCTACCTATCTACATTATATATACACAAACATACATATATATAATTTGTGTGTGTGTATGTATATATATATATATGTATATATATATATATATATATATATGTATATATGTATATATATATATATGTATATATATATATATATATATATATATATATATATATATATATATACATACACATACACATACACACACACACACACATTCATACATACATACATACATACATACATACATACATACATACATACACATATATATACCTGTGTGTATGTGTCTATATGTGTGTGTATAGCTTTGGTCACTGAGTGCAAGGGAAAAAAATAAAATGTAGTCTATAAGTTATTAAACAGTAAAACATTAACTTTTTAAGAAGTAAAGATACATTGAGCACCACTGGAGTGGTTTCGGGTAAGCTACATTTTAAAGCCGGTATAACATAACATAGGTAAGTAGTACTAACAGCAGCTAAAATGTATATGGATCATCTCTTGGTAGTTGATCCCTTTTGAAAGCGCTACGACGGCTGTGGTATAGAAATTACATTTTCTATGTGAACGTCCAAATTTTTGCCTGTGGTAATGTGCCTTACAGTCATTACCAGCAATTAAAAGAAAATCATTTTTGTGTCCTCTGCAGTGTTAAGAGAGAAATGCTTTGGTTTGGGATAAAAGGAAAAAAGGTGTAAAGAAAGGAAACTTGCCTTTTTCTTTTATATAGTGTAGAGAGAGGTCTTTGCTGACGATATGAGCGTCGCGGTGGGTCTCGTGTAGACTGGAGAGACGGCTCTGCCATTAACTGGTCGGGGTGGCACTGTCGGTCCTCCACTCCTGTGCGTGTCTTCATAATCCGACCTGACGACCTCATAATTGTATACGTGTAAAAGAAAGTGTGAAGCGCCTTAATAGTTTGCCGCGGTCTAGAAATGAGATCCCGTGTTTACAGTTGTCTGGGCTATAGCTCATGGGAAGGAGGAAAAAAAATAAAAGTGTTTACTTTCACTTAAGGCAGAAGCGCAGTCAGCGTCTCAAAGGCTGGCACAGCTACGAACGCGCGCGTCGGCTGCCCGACTTTTGAAGTGCAGGAAACGGCACTTTTTGCAGACACGTTCACGTGATCAAAAGTCTCCGCGCTCTTTAGAGGTCTTGCTTTCTCTGCGTACTGCATTCATAGTCAGTTCATGTGAGCCGCTCGGAGTACATGCATCAAAGCTTCTGAGCTGTTCCTGTGCTATCTCATGCGATCTCGCGATGTCCACGGCTTTATTTAATGTTAGCTAAGATGCGGCACTTAAAAATTTCTCGCTACAGCAATTTTAACTCCGTCACAAAGTGATCCAAAGTCTCGTTTATACCTCGTGTCTTCTCATTAAGCTTGTATCTCGCGAATAAAGTATTCAGCATTTATCTTCAACGCTCTTTGGGAGCTCTTCCTTCTTTTCTACGTACTGCGGTCACAGTTAATTCACGTGATTACATGGGAGGTGTGATGATGTCACACGCAATTCCGCCCGCCCAAGGCCATCGAGCTAACGTCCATTACAGTATATGGAGAAAAATAGGTTCCAGTTATGACCATTATGCGTAGAATTTCGAAATGAAATTTGCCCAACTTTTGTAAGTAAGCTGTAAGGAATGAGCCTTCTACCTACACGGGAAGTTGGAGAATTAGTGATGAGTGAGTCAGTCAGTGAGTGAGTGAGTCAGTGAGGGCTTTGCCTTTTATTAGTATAGATACACACATTGACATTGCCACTATATCAATATATACAAAGTATGAATATTCAATATTTAATACATTAAAATAATATTGTAACTCCTATGCAAAATTACAAAAATAAAAGAAGATAATGTACGATATCATTTTTACCTTTCCACTGGTGGCACATCTGCACTCTCTTGTCGTTTGACTCGTGGTGGAGCAAGCCTTGCACTGCTTGGTCTTGGTAATCGCCTGATGCCGGACAAAATAAACAATTTATGTCATTAATAATAGGGTACGATGCCATTGAAAAATGTAATTCAAGATACCAAATGTTTACTCAAAGTGTGTGTGTGTATATTACATATATACACATATATATATAGATATATATACACACATACACATATATTACATAGTTTACTGTCAAATAATGCAAAGAGTACATTCATAGCATTCGTAGTCGGAGTCCCGATTTGATTTTATGGGTTGTTGCCTACTCCAATCTCCAGGCTGTCAAACGAACCACATGCCGCGGTGCAGTGTAAAGAGGCTTCGCTTCCGACTTGGATGTCCAAGGTTCAATCCCCGTGAGGGGTGCAGTGGAGTGTGTACGCCTGATAAGCCCAAATAAGGGCAAAACAAGCGTTGCATACTCTCTGCATTATTTGACAGTAAACTATGTAACATTCTATGATCTGCCTCTCGCATATATTTCTGGAAAGGTCTGATCTTTTACTTTCATGAACATTTAAGATTAAAACATCTTCAACAGAGTTTTACACATAAACATTCATATCCTGAATGAGATGTAAATACACTGTAATTGTCTCTATATGCCACGGTTGAAAACTGGAGTTCTGTCTTCCACAAACAGAAAACAATCAACAGTTATGACAGAAATGATCAACTGAAATGTACTGTTCTCAATATTTGCAGAGAGACAGGTTGCAAAAACAAGTTTTTTGTAACGTTGTTGTTTTACTAATCAGTTTCCATCATTAATACTTTTCATCAACAGAGAACGAGAACACTGTTTTGTATTGATAAATGCAATCATCGTCTTAATAGAATACTTTAATGGTTTATTTTATATTAAAAATAAACACATTCCATAGTAATTTATTACTTTGCTTTCACATAACAAATTTATCACATTATAGATTTTAATAAGTTAACATTTTATGTGATATTCGACAAGTCTTGAATGAAACCTACAAGTTTCTACTTTTGTTTTTCATTACGCTTCCTTACTTCTTCCTTCTTCCCTGTGCTAAATATCTAAATGCATGGAAGAATTAGAATATCGCTCAGGGTACTGATATGTTAAATAATGTACTAATATGTCACATATTATGTACATACACATACGGAATACACTGTGTGCACAATTATTAGGCAAGTTGTATTTTTGAGGATTAATTTTAATATGGAACAAACACAGTGCTATCAGTCAATCCAAAATGTTAATAAACCTGAAACCTGAATGTTTCACAACGGAAATGTGAGTGTGAACATCATCAGGGGAATACATACTGTATGTGCACACAATTATTAGGCAACTATTAGTGTGCAGATTTATTATGCAACTAAAGGAAAAATGAAAATTTTCCCATCTCACTTGTTTATTTTCATCTGTTATAGTGAGAATAATAAACAAACACCTCAAAATTTACAAATAATATATTTCAAAACATACCAATATACATTAATAAATCGTTCTTTAAGCAATTAGATTCAACAATAACCTCATTTATTTGGAATTCTAAACATCCACGCATCAAAAGAGCGACCCTACAAAGACAAAAGGTAGAAGGCGGCATGGCTCTACCTAACTTCCAGTTTTATTACTGGGCGGCAAATAGAAGTAAAATCCTGCAGTACTTCTTTGTATTCCTTGCTTTGTGCACCAATAAACACACGTTATCGGCAATACACTAATAACCCAATTGTGCTCCACTCACTTAGAATCTGGAACCAATGTAGAAAGCATTTTAAGACGGAGAAGCTTCTTTCTGTGGCACCCCTGCAAAAGAACCACCTCTTTCAACCCTCACAAACATGTGCAGTTTTTAATATCTGGAAAAAATTTGGAATTAACTTGCTTAGAGAACTTTATATAGACAACGTCTTTGCATCCTATGAACAATTACATTCCAAATTTAACATTCCAGCTACAAATTTCTTTCACTATCTTCAAATCAGGAACTTTGTTAAACAGAACCTTCCAGATTTTCCTCATCTTGCACCCTCATCCACGCTGGAAAAATTATTGCTCAATTTCAAGGAGTTAGACTCCATCTCTACAATATATAAAATCCTTTTACAATCCCTTCCTTTCAAAGATCCAAGAGGACACTGGGAAAATGATCTCTCAATTAATATATCAGAAAAGGAGTGGAAAGTAGCAATGCAGAGAATTCACTCGAGCTCCATATGTACAAAGCATACAATTATACAACTCAAAATTATATATCGAGCACATCTGTCTTGACTAAAACTCTTCAAAATGTTTCCAGGACATGATTCAACCTGTGAACGCTGCAAATTAGCTCCAGCCTCACTAGGTCACATGTTCTGGGCATGCTCCAAATTAACATTATTCTGGACAAAAATTTTTAATTACCTCTCAGACAGTCTTGGACTCACAATCCCTCCTAACCCATTAACAGCTGTGTTTGGGGTTCTTCCAGAGGGTCTTAAAGTGGAGAAAGACAAACAAATTGTGATTGCATTCACTACACTGTTGTACGCAGACTTATTCTGATAAACTGGAAGAACCCAAACTCTCCTCTTTAAGTCAGTGGGAAACTGATGTGTTATATTATTTAAAATTGGAAAAATCAAACACTCAGTTAGAGGATCTGTGCAGACTTTTTTCAAAACATGGCAGGATCTAATCAGTAATATTTTGAAATGATTTTATAAAGCACAGAGAATTTATTAATTTAGGTATTTTTACAAGCCTTAAATTTTACACCGTTTGGCTTGCTCTCTCTCTCAAGGGTGGGGATCGATCTGTTCTTAGCATAATTCTTTTTTTTTTTGTAAAAACGTGATTGCTATGTATTGATTGTAATAAAATTAATAAAAAAAAAAAAATTTACAAATAAACATCTCTGACATTTAAAAAAAATAAATCAATCAATCAATGACCAATATAGCCACCCTTCTTTCCAATAACAGTCATAAGCCTTTCCATTCATGTAGTCTGTCAGTTTCTTGATCTGTTGACGATCAGCTTTTGTGGAGCAGTGACTACAGCCTCCCAGACACTCTTCAGAGAGGTGTATTGTTTTTCTCCCCGTAAATCTAGCGTTTAAGAAGTGCCCACAAGTTCTCGATAGGGTTTAGGTCAGATGAGGAAGGGGGGCCATGTCATTATCCCTTCATCTTTAAGGCCTTTACTGGCTGGCCACGCAGTGGAGAACTTCGATGCAAGTGATGGAGCATTGGCCTGCATAAAAATCCTGGTCTTCCTCTATCACTGTTTGAAGAAAGTGTCTTAGAAAAACTGGCAGTAGGTTTGGGAGTTGATTTTGAGTTCATCTTCAATGCAAAAAGGTCCAACTAGCTCATCTTTAAAAATACCAGCTCATACCAGTACCCCACCTCCACGTTGGAGTGGAGCTCTGTGCCCATTACTGATCCACAGGTCCATCCATCTGGTCCATCAAGAGTCACTCTCATCTCATCGGTCCATAAAACCTTTGAAAAAAATCTGTCTTCAGATATTTCTTGGCCCAGTTTTGACGTTTCAACTTATGTTTCTTGTTCAGTGGTGGTTGGGTTTCAGCCCTCCTTACCTTGGCCATGTCTTTGAGCACTGAACACCTTGTACTTCTGGGCACTCCAGGTAGGTTGCAGCTCTGGAATATGAAAGTACTGGAGGATAATGGGTTCCTGGTAGCTTCACGTTTGATTCTTCTCAAATCTTTGGCAGCTAATTTGCATCTTTTGTTCTCAACACGTTTCTTGCGACCCTGTTGACTATTTGCAACAAAATGTTTGATGGTTCTGTGATCACACACCAATATCTTAGCAATTCCAAAAGTGCTGCATCCCTCTGAAAGACTTTTTACAATTTTTGACTTTTCAGAGTCAGTTAAATCTCTTTTTTGGCCCGTTTTGCCCGAGGAAAACTAGCTGCCTAATAATTCTGCACACCTTGATATAGGGTGTTGATCTCCTTAGGCCACACCCTCCCTCATTACACAAATACACATCACCTGACGTGCTTAAATCAATAAGCATTCAAGTTAATACAGCTTGGAGTTGGAATATACGCATAAAAATGATGATATGGTCAAAATACTCACTTGCCTAATAATTGTGCACACAGTGTAGATACAAACAGGAAAACATACCTTTGAGATAAATGAGAGTTGGGTTCAGAAATATCTCCATTCTCACTTGGCAATAACACACTGGGTGCAACTGTCTCTGTATCTGCAAAATGAGCAGTTATTATGAGCATTTTAATTTTGTATTAGTATTATTTAATTAAATAAAGAACAAAATTATTGAACAAAAAGATAATATATAGAGTACTGCCTGAATGTTAGTTAAGTGTATTACAAAAAGACTTAAATATAAATTCATTGCTTAACCAAAACCAAAGAAGCAAATGAGTTGGAAAAAAATGTGCAATTTATTTTGGATAAAAACATTCAACTGATAATAAATGAAGAGATTATTTAATTCTTAATATTCCAGGAAAATGGACACTCCAACATAGGTTCAGTTGTTGTCACTAATTGTAAAACTGTCAGTGGTTTAAAAGATGTGACTGATTTATGTGTTTGTATATTTTACTTTGACATATTACATCTAAAGTGGGGGCAGCACGGTGGCACAGTGGTAGCGTTGCTGCCTCGCAGTTAGGAGACTTGGGTTCGCTTCCCGGGTCCCCCCTGTGTGGAATTTGCATGTTCTCCCCGTGTCTGCGTGGGTTTCCTCCGCGTGCTCTGGCTTACTCCCACAGTCCAAAGACATGCAGTTTAGGTGCATTGGCGATCCTAAATTGTCCCTAGTGCACTTGTGTCCTGAGGTGTGCTGGCGCCCTGCCTGGGATTTGTTCCTGCATTGCGCCCTGTGTTGGCTGGGACTGGCTCCAGCAGACCCCCATGACCCTGTGTTAGGATATAGTGGGTTGGACAATGACTGCCTGACTGACATCTAAAGTGAACAATGAATTCAAAATTACCCCTCAGACATAATTCACCCATTATCTAACTATCCTACTCTATCAGCACAGCACACAAAGAATAAATAAGTCCTTAAGAGGACTCCAGCCCGATGCAGCGTCTCCTCATGACACACCCATTCAAAGGCATACACAGTTAGATTTATTCATACAGTAGAAAAGGATGAAAATGATGAAAATAAAATGGACAGCAAGGATATGATGACATAGAAAGAATAATCAAAATGTTTTAAATCTGAAAGTCAAACACTCTATCTGTTCTGATTTTAAGCGATCAAAATAGAATTCCTCTTTCCTTAAATATGTGGATTATAAATTTCTAGCATTTCTGGTTTACAGAGTATATTTCAGAACAAAGTCAACACCAATGCTAAAAAACAACACAGAGTTAAGAATCATGCTATTAACTGCATTTCTAACGCTAGAGAATAATACACCATTAGAGATGCAATCTTGCCCAATTAACATGTACCAGGATTAGTTCCCTTTTTACACCACAGTTGAATAATGGATTCCAGCCGTTCATTATGACAGGATATTTCTCAAAAATGATCCAAGGACTGCCTGGCCTTCAACACTTATACCTTGCTCTACATTGGCAACATTTGCTTCTGTAGTAATACAGGATTGAAGAGTGATGGTACGTGAAGTAACATAAATTACATGAATGTAATGTGGGGTTAGTTGAAACAATTTCATTGTACGTCCAAAATGTTAATTCCTAAAATGAAGCATCACCGCATGCATTACTACAATGAGCAACTGAAGCTAATGACTTTAGACAGAGAGCTATTTCAGAAATGTTTTTAACTCAGGAGGAAACTGAAATGTATCAGTAACCCAGAGTCTACAAAACAATTGAAATAACAGGATCATGGCAATTCTCCAGAATGTGCAGAGGGCTACCATGATATCAAAGTGTAAATATTTTATAGAATTTTGTAACACTTTACTGTGATGATTTTTCATCCAGTTCTAGTGGTTACTGTTTCCTCATTTTAAACATATTTTTATGACAAATATGTACCGAGATATTTAAGGTAAAGTAAGGCAGTTCTTTCAGTCAAGAAACAAATAACTTTCAAAATAAGGTTGCTATACTCAATAAACAATGTGATAAACAGCAATGATGCACTGCATGTTGATTTAACATGCAAGTAAGAATTTCATTGTACTCTATAAACTTCACAATAATGACCCTATAAACATTTGCCCATATAAACCAAAGAAATTCCAAGTCAGTGGTGGCAAGGCTATGTGCACAACTTCTTTTAAAACTAAGAATGTAGTCCATTACACGCCTCAAAGGTCCCAACATTCAAATACCTTATAGACATAGAACAAAAAGTAACTAAATATAAGCCATGTTACCTGTTGAAGACCGGTAATAGAATACATATAAAAATAAATTCTCTCTTGCCCTATGTATACCTTCCCCAGTATCCTTGTGTGTCTAAACCTCTCAATGGGCGCTTCCTGTCTCAAGACACTGTTATTGCAAAGTGCCTTGCCTGCCTACTGTCTGTTTTTATACTTTGTCTTTGATGGCGACCCTCAACATGCCTCCTACATCTTTACTCCTCTTCATGTCTCACACTTCTTTCAATCACACCACCAAACTGACCAATCAGATTGTTGTGAATGACAGACTCACACACATACTTTAGTGCTTTATTATACAGTACACAGTTTACCATAATAGTGGAGTTTAAGGAATGACAGTTTAAGCTACATAAGTTATTCACTACAGATTCTGAACCATTTTTTGATGTTATCTTCTTGTTTTTCCCTGCCTCTGTATTAGGTTCAAGCAATTCATAAACCTGCCATTAGCATTTAAACTTTAAAAGTGTGACTAATCTTTATTTAATTAGCAGTCTAGCTGTAAAGCCTTTTGTTGTAATCATTGATCTTCAGAAAAAATAATCTAATTTCATTATTATGAATAACTAAGGAGCTTCGCCCCCTGCTCGCTTCGCTCGCCAACCCCCGGTGTTTGGTTTTCCGGATACACACTTGTAAGATTTTTTTTTCTTTGAATTGTTGCTATTTCATTAGTTTCACTTTTATTTCAGAACTTCTATAAAAAAAAAATATTTGGAATCTTTCATGTCCCAATATGCTGAATCTTTTAAATGAGGTCTGTGAGACTTGTGTTTAATGACTTTGTACCATAATTTAGGACAGGTTTCTCCGTTTGGAATTTCAGCACAGACAAAACGATCCACATCATCAGCAGTTAATAATTTTTTTTGCAAAGTAACCAATAAATGCATGTAAGTTAAACCCCGTTTTTGAAATTCTCTGACTTAAACTAATTTCCTTTTGTTTACGTCAATGCGATCTGTGCTATCTTTTTTTTGATACTGTAGCGACGGACGTAATAAAGTGTCACAAAAGTTCTACTTTAACAATCGCTGACTGCGTAACCCCAAACATAACTTTCTAGCACCCTCTCCAACCCCTTCTCCCATGGGTCTCGCCTCCCCCTTACTGCATCAATCAGCACCCATCCACCAACCCCTCCTCCCACGGGTCTCGCCTCTCCTTTACTGCATGAATCAGCACCCAGCTAACAGCCTTCCGTGCTGTACTCTCTCCTCCCTCGATCGGACCTAACAGTCACTGGCCGGGAAGCTACAATACTTTCGACTGTTACTGCTTTCATATTCTGTACCTTTCTCTGCATATGTATCGGGCCTTGGGTCTCTTTTCTCCGTGCTGCTCTTTCTTCTTTGCTGAGAGCACAGGATCTGTGTGTCACATGACTTTACATGACTGAATGTTTGCTGGCTGTCTGTGCTCTTATTTAATAAGAAGGGTGTGTCTTGCAAGAATCTTATGTTCCCCCTCCCCGCGCGACTGTCCTGGGACAATCTCTTGGCACCAAGTCTCATGTTTACAGTCCGAGCGAGACGCTCCTTGGCCAGTCTTTTTTGTCTCGCGGGTCTTTAAAATGTCTTTCGAGAACTTCCAAGAAGATCACGTATTGTCGCCTTGCGTTTCCATTCCAGGAGTTTATATATATATATATATATATATATATATATATATATATATATATATATATAGATATATATATATATATAGAGAGAGAGAGAGAGAGAGATTTACCTAAAAACTAGTATGAATTAACCTTTATGCTCTTGTCAATGAAACCAAATAAAAGTGAGTTAATTTTACAGGCAATAAACTTAATTCAAACATAAAACATTTCAGAAATAAATTAAACATTAAAGACTTAAGATGAATCAAAATATCCTACCTCCATCACTGTCTGATTCATCTAAAAATAAAAAAATATATACATTTAATAAAAGCAGGAATATTGCAGAAAATAAAAAAATACAGCAGTGACCAAAATACCGAATAACAACCTTGCATTTAAAAGTACATAAAATGGGGAAAAAACACATTAGAACAATTTTGACAAACAAAGCTTACCAGTCATGTTCTTCTAATTTGAATTTTGAATGTCCCTAAAGTACTACTTTCTACCACACTACATGTGTTATTCCATGAGTCAATTTTCACTAAAATTATTTACTACTTCTTCTTCCTCTTTTGGCTGCTCCCGTTAGGGGTCGCCACAGAGGATTATCTTCTTCCATCTCGGCATCTTACACCCATTCACCGGCATGTCCTCTCTCACAACATCCATAGATCATCTCTTAGGCCTTCCTCTTTTTCGCTTCCCTGGCAGGTCTATCCTTAGCATCCTTCTCGCAATATACTCAGCATCTCTCCTCTGCACATGTCCAAACCAGCACAATCTTGCCTCTCTGACTTTGTCTTCCAATCGTCCAACTTGAGCTGACCCTCTAATATACTAATTTCTAATCCTATCCATCCTTGTCAGACCCAATGCAAATCTTAGCATCTTTAACTCTGCAACCTCCAGCTCTGTCTCCTACTTTCTGGTCAGTGCCACCGTCTCCAAACCATATAACATAGCTGGTCTCACTACCATCCTGTAGACCTTCCGTTTCACTCTTGCTGATATCAGTCTGTCACATTATCACTCCTGACATTCTTTGCCACCCATTCCACCTTGCTTGCACTCTCTTTTTCACCTCTCTTCAAAAATCCCCATCATTCTGTACTGTTGATCCTAAGTATTTAAACTCATCCACCTTCGCCAACTCTACTCCTTGCATCCTCACCATTCCACTGAGCTCTCTCTCATTTATACACATGTATTCTGTCTTGTTCCTACTGACCTTTATTCCTCTCCTCTCTAGAGCATATCTCCACTTCTCCAGGGTCTCCTCAACCTGCTCCCTACTATCACTACAGATCACAATGTCATCAGCAAACATCATAGTCCGAGGGGACTCCTGTCTAATGTCTGTCAACCTGTCCATCACCATTGCAAATAAGAAAGGGCTCACAGCTGATCCCTGATATAATCCCACCTCCACCTTGAATGCATCCATCACTCCTACCACAGACCTCACCATGGTCACACTTCCCTCGTACATATCCTGTACAAATCTTAAATACTTCTCTGCCACTCCTGACTCCTTCATACAATACCACAACTCCTCTCGAGGTACCCTGTCATATGCTTTCTTCAGGTCCAAAAGACGCAATGCAACTCCTTCTGGCCTTCTCTATACTTCTCCATCAACACCCTCAGAGCAAACATCGCATCTGTGGTGCTCTTTCTTGGCATGAAACCATACTGCTGCTCACTAATCATCACCTCACTTCTTACCCTAGCTTCCACTACTCTTTCTCATACTTCATGCTGTGGCTCATCAATTTTATCCCCCTGTAGTTACTACAGTCCTGCACATCCCCCTTATTCTTAAACATCTACAGCAGTACACTTCTACTCCACTCCTCAGGCATCCTCTCACTTTCCAAGATTCCATTAAACAATCTGGTTAAAAACTCCACTGCCATCTCTCCTATACACCTCCATGCTTCCACAGGTATGTCATCTGGACCAACAGCTTTTCCATTTTTCATCCTCTACATAGCTGTCCTTACTTCCTCCTTGCTAATCCATTGCACTTCCTGATTCACTATCTCCACATCATCCAACCTCTTCTCTCTCTCGTTCTCTTCATTCATCAGCCTCTCAAAGTACTCTTTCCATCTGCTCAACACACTCTCCTTGCTTGGGAGTACGTTTCCATCTTTATCCTTTATTACCCTGACCTGCTGCTCATCTTTCCCAGCTCAGTCCCTCTGTCTAGCCAATCAAATAAATAGCTACTTTGAATAAAAAAAAAACCCTATAATCTAAAAAAATAGCTGCTATAATTAATTGAATAAAACTTTAATTTGGAAGCTTAACTATAATGAAATACTATGTTGACTGACTTAAGCAGTTTTGTAATTATTAAAACCAATCAATTTTAACACAAATACATTCAAAACTTATAATTACATCATCATTTCTATAACTTTTTAAAGGCATTCAGTTACTTTATAAGAAAAAACATTTTTATTTGTGTAATAGTATGGTTTGATCTACATGCCAGATGAGAAGTGACCTCTCACGTCCTATAAGACACAAGACTTTACATAAAAATATGTTAAATCATGGGTTAAATTAGGTGCTACTGTTTATGTTAAAAAAATATTTTATCAAAGTATTTCCCCATTATCTATACTTTTATTCACAACTTGGCCATTCACCTATTACAGAATTTTGTTTCTTCGTAAACTAATGGCAAATACAAAACACTTTTTTACCTATAAAATACAATAAATCCTGCCACTTATTGTTCGATTTATGTGGGCTGGGAATCTTCATAGCTATTTTTTACACCTTCAGGAAATCCTTAGGCAGTGTCATTTCCACTGGCCAATCCGAGCATAGAATTTATGTTTCAAAAAGCAGCAGCATTTTGACTTGACTTAACTGGATAAATGGGTCTAAATGTGAAGAAGAACCAATTATGATTTTGCAATTTGCTACTATGTTAATGAATTTGCCTTTTTCAAGGGTACCATTTTAAGTGATCCCTAAGCTGGAAAGAAGTATCCTACACCCTCTTTAATTAGGGACATAACCAGTTCAATTCAAATTATTCTTATTAATCGCACTTGTACTAATGACTTCAGACCGCTATACAATTACTTAAATTAAGGAAAATATAATATAAACAGAAAACTATTTTCAAAGCAACACCAAAAAAATTTACAAATACGAATACTAAATGCAATTACTTATGGATCACCCTGAGGATATTAGCAAAGAACCTAGAAATTGTGCAACTGGACAAGGCATACATATGAATTAGGATTACTTGCCCTTTTGTTGAATTTTTTTAGTAGATTATAGAGTAAATACCTTTCCTCAAAATGTTTCCTTAGCAAAAATGCAAATGACACAGATCATTAACCTGGTGCTACAAAAAAGAAGCACCTGTACAAATGCATGTTTTCTGTATTGAGAAAGTATAACACTTACTTCTTGATCCTTCACTGTTTACCAGACATATGTGCTGCATAAATCAAATCACACTGTCACACTGTTGTAGACACTTATGCCCATACTGGCTTTAAACCAAATTAAATTTGCAGTTGAACTGGCAGTGTTTTTATTATTAGTGTATTTTCCTTCAAAACACTGTCAAGTTTTCAATTAAAGCACTTGAGACTCAACATTATTGAACAAAGAGTTTACAATGATGAGGATTTAAAACTAACACTTTGACTAATAATAAGGAATCTTTGAAAGACTTAATTTCTTCAGATTCATATTTAGGTTTTAGCATGTAGGCTGGGCTTCTGAAGCACTTACACCTAATCAAAGACTGCTTCTTGCCTTGTGCCCTGCTCTGCCACAACAGGCTCTAGGCTCTTTGGAAAGCAAACTGAATTAAGTAGTTATGAGAATTTTATGTCATGTATGACAGAGAGCCTACTTTCAATTGAGTACAGAGTCGTATATGATACTATATTGCAAGGTTATATTTTTTTTCCATTAAGGAAGTGTTTGATTCCATATTTATAATGGTTTATTATAACTATTAATTTAAAGATTTTACAGTAAAACATGTATATAACAACATTCTTTTAATTAATGGAATACAAAAAAGAATGAAGTGTGAATATATAAAAATACAGATCAATATACAGTGATGCTTGAAACTATAAGATCCCTTTAGAATTTTCACTTTTTCTTAACAAATATACTGTATGATTTAAATTGTTACCGGATTTTTACATAAGTTCAAAAACTAGATAAAGAGAACCCAAATAAACAAATAACACAAAATCATTATGCTTGTGTGTTTATTTATTGAGGAAAACTATCAAATGTTTCATATTTGTGTGTGAAAAAAGTACGTGAACCTCTGATATTATCAGTTCATTAGAAGGGGAAATTAGAGCCAGGTGTTTTAGTCAATGGGATGACAATCAGGTTTGATTGTGGAAGACCTTGCCCTGTTTAAAGAACATAAATCCAGGTCTTCACTATCAAAATATGATTATTACCACACAGGTTTGTGGAAGTGTGTCATGCCTCGAAGAAAGGATATTTTGAGGATCCTGGAAAATAGTTGTTGACACTCACCAGGCTGAAAAAGGTACACATATATTTTTGAAGAATTTGGATTCCATCAGTACACTATTAGGCATATACAAATGGAGGAAATTCAACACCACTGTTACCCTCACCAGGAATGGTTAACCAAAAAAAAAATTATTCCAAGAGAAAGGTTTATATAACGGTAAAGTCAAAGAATCTAAATACCTCTCTTGCAATTGCTAACATTATTGTTCATGTGTCCACCATCAAGTTGACAAAAAATGCTGAAAAACATAATGGTACTAGCTTTTCTGCATTGTTGGTAGTGCAGAGTAAAACTGGTACTGCAATGAGGAGTGACTATAAATGGACAGATGGTTCAATCATATGTGAGAAAAGTGAGACTAAAAACAACACACGAAAATAAATTACAGTGCTACTGCATTGCCTTAACATACAGTATCTCAAAAAGAAATCAATAGCAGAAATCGTGTCTGGAATTGCTTTGTGTTTGAGGTTGTAGAACTTCATCATGTGATTGCTGGGATCATGCTTATCATTTAAGAAAATAAGGCAAAACCCACACACAGGCTTTTGTAATTGTTATTTTTATCCCATTTTGCAGATGTGGGCTGTAACCGTTTAATTTGGAGATGATGAGATAAATCACTTTTTAATGTCTTACACAGTCTTGATAAAGGAAAAGATGCTTTGCATTCATTCTCAGACTGAACATCTACAGATGCCTTGTTGAAGCATCCATATACATCCTCTAACTATAGTATACAGTTCAGGTCCAAATATCCAGAATCATTAATATAGCACTGTGGAATGTAGGATGAAACCACACCACTAAAAGTGCTGTAGCAAGTAAATACTGAGACAAGTTTCAAAGGAAGAGGATGTCTGATGTGTTTACACTAGCGATGAAATGAGCGGCTTGTTGATAGTAGTCATTAGGAATTTTGCTGGCTATGGTGAGGAGGAAGAATCAGTAGCAGCTAGTATTTAACCAAATACAACGTAAGGTTGACAGGCACGGTACCGAAAAATAGTAACGTTAAATGAATCCTCATGAGATGCTCAATATTAGTGCATCATTCCAATAAGAATTTTAGATTTCAAACAATGCCTGCACTTACCAGTTTGGAGGAGTCCTCTTCTTTAGCGGTCAGTTAACGGGCAGTTTTCATTCTGTGTGCGTGGCTATGTACTCCCATTATGCGGCTAAAAGCAGACAAGCAGCTGATTTTGCAACAGTCAAGAGTAACGAAATGGGAAAGGGGAGCAGCAGTCACAGTGTGGGGATGGTAGAAGTTTTACTTAACTTGTTTGTGTATTTTGAAATGTAGGTAAGTTAGTTTATGTGTAGGAATACAATGAGAATAAGGGGATGGACCAACTGGTATGCGCCAACTGAGTATGTAGGAAATGTTTAAAAAGCTCCTGTGCCATTACTTTGGGAGTCAGTGGTAGGGATAGTTGTCACTATTGTGTGTATTGCAAAGTTAACCCCCCACCACATATGCTGTTGGCTGTTTTAAAGGTATTTTTCAACCTTGTTAAGGCAGGGAGCCTCCTGGATTTTGGGAGTGCATCAGCAACGTACTGAGATATAGGTTTTGGCTGCTACTGAGCTTTTTCTTTCTACCATTATCTTTTTTGGCAGCTTTGGACTATGTGCATCTTCTAAGCCATTGTCTGTAACTACTGTGCATGAATGTTTTCAGTAATTTACTGAATTTGTCCTTTTTTTGTCAACTTTTTTATGGATTTTTGTTCTTTATCTCGCCAACAAATAATGGATTATGATTCTTCCTGCAATAAACATTAGTGACTTTGGTTTCAAAATACTTTGTGCTTTATCTGTGTTTTGGGGCATCTTGACTGCCGTCCACCTATGAACTACTAGCAGGGTCTAACTTAAGACAGTGTATCATGACACTTCTCCATTTCTTAATACCTAAATAAAATTTATTTAGTGTTAATATGACATATAGAATAATGTGTTTATATAAATGCACAGCAGACACACACAGATACAGCAGTGCAACCAAAAAATTATACTGAATATGAATCACAAATGTTAAATTAGGCACAAATGTTTGGTTTTTAAAAACAAACTAATGTTGATGTGTATAGCCTCTTTGTGATGAACACAGTGAAAACACAAAGTATATCATATACCTAAAAGGTATATTGGCAAAAGTCTACTTTCTAATTCTGAATTGTTACACATGCTAGACAATAAAAAGGTCAGATCACTCATGTATGTTAATCTTAAAAACAGAACAACAAATCCTGTTTTAAGAAGTGTTCTTGAATAATGGATTAATGTAAACCTGACAAGTATGATTTCACACAAGAAGTATTAAACTTTGGACAAAAGTAAAAAGGAGGCACAGATTTGAAAAATTAAAGCATCAAGAGTTTGTGACATTTGAAATAGGAAAAGAACTGACATCCTTTAAATATTTCACCGTAGTAAGTTTTTAGCAGCTAATGTTGCAGATATAATCCTTACAATAGCAAAATTAAAAACATACCAGTGTAATTCTCTGATAAAATATACTGTAAAAAGATGTGGTTATAAACACAACTTTAAAGAATTTATCTTGGAATCTAATAATTCAAGAGTACAGATATAATAATCCTTGAATTTTTCTTTTTAGTATTGATTTCAAACAACACTTATCAGTAAGTGGAAAGAAAATGTCATAGAACAAAATTAAAACGTGGACACTGTAATATAAATCAGGTAGTCCGTGATGAGCGTCATACTGAAATCCTCGCAAATAAAAATTGAGTCTGAATAATGGAGGTAATTTTAATTAAAAAGCTGGTGAAAAAGAAAAATTAGTATCCCGATACCTGAAATTTCACTATTACTAATTTCAAATACATACACAATTGTGGCATTTCTCATGAGAACACTGAACAACAATGGTGTGTATAGCAAGCCTGCAAGGACAAAGCCACTACTATCTAAGAAGAACATTGCTCTCTTGCTAAAGGTTGGTAAATACCATGTAGATAAACCAGACGTACACTGAAAGAATGTTCTGTGGCTAGAGGAGTCCAAAATAGAAGTTTTTGGCTTGAATATGAAGTGTTATGTTTGGCTAAAAGCAAACACTGCACTGTGGCATAAGACCCTAACCCCACCTGTGAAACATGGCAGTGGCAATATCATGATTTGGCACCGCTGGGCTACCTCTAGTCTAGTATGGCTTGCCACCATTGATGGAACTATGAATTCTACACGGTACCAGCAAATTTTACAAGAAATTGTCAGTGTTTTGTCTGTGTACTGAAGCTCAAAAGAAAGTGGGTCATACAACAAGACCACAACCCTAAGCACAAAATTCATTATACCAAAGAATACATTTTTTGGAATGACTAAGTCAAAGACCTGATGTCAATCCTACAGAAAAATGTTGCCGAAGAAAGTGAAGCAAGCAGTTCATGCAAGGAAGCCCACCAACATCCCTGAGTTGAAGCAGTTCTGCAAGGAGGAATGGGCTAAAATTCCTTAAAGGTAAAATGCAGACTGATGACTTATTACTAAGAACAAAGATTCATATACTTTTTCACAAACAAATATGTAAAACTGGATAATTTTTCTTAATAAATAAAAGTACAATGTTTTTGCATCATTTATTTAATTGTGGTTTTTCATCTAGTTTAAACATTTGTGTATAAATTTGATCACATTTATGCAGAAATAGAGAAAATTCTTACTGTAGTGCCTTCTAGAACACTGTAATTCACTTGCTTTTTTTCAGTGGTACCACATATGACAAACTGAATTAACAATGTCAAACCACAATAAAAGTCATAACTACACCTAGAAAAAATTTTGTTTATTGCAGCTAAGCTTCCACCTAACTTTAAAAAAGATCTTTATTATGTTATTCAAATAATAGATTAATAAGGAAACATTAATCTATGCTGGTACATACTACTTAACTGCATACATACCTATACACTACAGCTATTCAAATACACCACCATACTTATATACTTAAGGGATGTTATAAAGCTTTAGCAATTCAGTTAACTCCAAACAACTAATATTTTCTAGTCTACTTTAACATCCCCAATTGCTCTAAGCTTCACATAGACAAAACAAAAATACCTGCGCCACCAGGTTTGTGCCGCCTTCTCTGTCCTTTTGCTGAAGATGGTCGAGGTATTCTTGCAGGGCTTTCAGTCTTAAAAAAAAAATTATATATATATATATATATATAATATACACACACACACACACACACACACACACACACATACACGTATATGTCATTTACAATTTAATTTCAGTTCTCTAGGCAGAAATGTAAAAGTTTGTTTACTTATTCTATTGTGTCTAGAAACAACAACAAAAGTTTCAGATAGCATATCTATGAACTTCGGTCACTCTAAAAGCTCAACTAAATTAATTCTGTTTATCATGATCTTACCTCCAGTTCCTCACCCTTATAGGTTGACAGAAGAAAAACAAAGTGAAAGTAAATAAGATGCTTTTTCCAAAGGGATCAACACGATACGATGTTATATGCAGGCATACATTTATAAATATTTAAATACACATAATCAAATTATTTCATTTTTAAGAATGATGCAGGAAGAATGTTAAATAACTGTAGGTCTACAAAAAACCCCCCGCGTGGAAATATAACTACTACAGAAGTTAGTGGGTCAAATGAAATGTCTCCTGAATATAGCAATAAGGTTATCATGAGAGCTACAAAGTTTTATATGATTACTAATTAAAACGGTTACCAATAAACACATTCTTTAAAACTATGAAAACTATCAGAAATCCCAAATCATACAATTATCTTTCCTGATAACATCTAAACCTAACATTCTCTAACTGGCTTAACCCACCAATACAATTCAATAATGCAATAAATACAATACCTCTACTCCAAAGACCTCAGTGGGCTTCCAAAAAAAAAAAACAAAACATAGGTATAGTTACACAATACACCAGCCCTTGACAGAGCAAATCAGAATCACCAATTAACCAAACACGTGTCCTGGGTGTGTGGTAAGAAAACCAAACTATAAGAGAAAAATCCAATCAGGCAAACATGGACTGAATGTTCAAACACCTCAAAATGACATATATAAAATTCTCAAACCCCATTGTCAATAAATACCCAGGACAGGGCTCCAATCCCCCAAAGTACAAATACAAACTATCAGAGCAAGGCTAACTTACAGCTGCTATTCTACCTACCACACCTTTGTAAACACATAAAAAATGTAAAACCACAAGCAATGACTGAGAATTGGAATCAAACCCAGAATGCTGGATCTGGCAGGAACTAGAACTAACTTTTGCAACTCTCTGCCATCCTGTGTTTTACTATCTACACATAATGTTTAGTTTGAAGATTTAGGAAATTTTAAAAGACTGCACAGTCTTACATCTTTCCTGAAGGGGCTTGAGTTGCCTTGAAAGCTTGCATATTGCAATCTTTCTAGTTAGCCAATAAAAGGTGTAATTTTGCTTAACTTCTCACCACAAAGACTGTACATACAAAGACTGTTCTGCTAAATATGATGCTAAATAATACATACAGGTGCCGGTCATAAAATTAGAAGATCATGACAAAGTTGATTTCAGTAATTCCATTCAAAAAGTGAAACTTGTATATTAGATTCATTCATTACACACAGACTGATGTATTTCAAATGTTTATTTCTTTCAATTTTGATGATTATAACTGACAACTAATGAAAGTCCCAAATTCAGTATCTCAGAAAATTAGAATATTGTGAAAAGGTTCAATATTGAAGACACCTGGTGCCACACTCTAATCAGCTAATTAACTCAAAACACCTGCAAAAGCCTTTAAATGGTCTCTCAGTCTAGTTCTGTAGGCTACACAATCATGGGGAAGACTGCTGACTTGACAGTTGTCCAAAAGACGACCATTGACACCTTGCACAAGGAGGGCAAGACACAAAAGGTCATTGCTAAAGAGGCTGGCTATTCACAGAGCTTTGTGTCTAAACACATTAATAGAGAGGCGAAGGGAAGGACAAGATGTGATAAAAAAAAAGTGTACGAGCAATAGCACCCTGGAGAGGATTGTGAAACAAAACCCCTTCAAAACAGTGGGGGAGATTCACAAACAGTGGACTGCAGCTGGAGTCAGTGCTTCAAGAACCACCACGCACAGACGTATGCAAGACATGGCTTTCAGCTGTCACATTCCTTGTGTCAAGCCACTCTTGAACAAGAGACCGTGTCAGAAGCGTCTCGCCTGGACTGCTGCTGAGTGGTCCAAAGTTATGTTCTCTGATGAAAGTAAATTTTGCATTTCCTTTGGAAATCAAGGTCCCAGAGTCTGGAGGAAGAGAGGAGAGGCACAGAATCCACGTTGCTTGAGGTCCAGTGTAAAGTTTCCACAGTCAGTGATGGTTTGGGGTGCCATGTCATCTGCTGGTGTTGGTCCATTGTGTTTTCTGAGGTCCAAGGTCAACGCAGCCGTCTACCAGGAAGTTTTAGAGCACTTCATGCTTCCTGCTGCTGACGAACTTTATGGAGATGCAGATTTCATTTTCCAACAGGACCTGGCACCTGCACAAAGTGCCAAAACTACCAGTACCTGGTTTAAGGACCATGGTATCCCTGTTCTTGATTGGCCAGCAAACTCGCCTGACCTTAACCCCATAGAAAATCTATGGGGTATTGTGAAGAGGAAGATGCAATACGCCAGACCCAACAATTCAGAAGAGCTGAAGGCCACTATCAGAGCAACATGGGCTCTCATAACACCTGAGCAGTGCCACAGACTGATCGACTCCATGCCACACCGCATTGCTGCAGTAATCCAGGCCAAAGGAGCCCCAACTAAATATTGAGTGCTGTACATGCTCATACTTTTCATGTTCATACCTTTCAGTTGGCCAACATTTCTAAAAATCCTTTTTTTGCATTGGTCTAATTGATATTCTAATTTTCCGAGATACTGAATTTGGGAATTTCATTAGTTGTCAGTTATAATCATCAAAATTAAAAAAATAAACATTTGAAATACATCAGTCTGTGTGTAATGAATGAATCTAATATACAAGTTTCACTTTTTGAATGGAATTACTGAAATAAATCAACTTTGTCATGATATTCTAATTTTATGACCGGCACCTGTATACAGTATTCCATTATCATTACAAACTTTACAAATTCTTTGTAATGTGTACCAATGATCTATTTAGTCTATAAGCCTGAAGTATGTATTTTTCTAAAGACTGACTTACAAAAAAAACCTTACACAAAAATGCCATTATTACTCCAGGAACCTTCCAATGAATGTTCAAAGTTAAACCGGAACCAATGGGAGTACATTCAGCAAAGCTATGCTTTCAACCTGTGTCACAAGGACATTACAGGTTTGCAGGATCATTATTGTTATATTACAGTCTAATAATTCTTTGCATTTATATAGCGCTTTTCTCACTACTCAAAGCGCTCAGCAATTGCAGGTTAAGGGCCTTGCTCAAGGGCCCAACAGAGCAGAGTCCCTTTTGGTATTTGCAGGATTTGAACCGGCAACCTTCCGATTGCCAGTGCAGATCCCTAGCCTCAGAGCCACCACTCCGCCTGACTAAGCACTTTTTGTCTTGGGTGGTAGTTTAATACATGATCTTTAATGAAAAGGTATACAGGTAAATAACAGACAAGCTTGAAATAATGCAACACGTGCAGGTTTAAAAGAATGCAGAAAAATATATATTTAGCCTTTAGCATGAATAATCATGCTACTACTGTATCACAGACACATACTAAATGTGACATCCTGCTAGTATAAACCAAAAATATAATTAAAATAAGGAAAAGAAAATAACATTGGATGCACTTTCAAAATGAGTTCCTATATACTAAACAGATATGATGATACATATAAGCCATAGAAACAAATCTATCCATTGAACACTATTTGGTCTTCTTTGTTTAATGTGTAACTATTTTAGTTGTTAAAGACAAACTTATCTAATGGCTAAACAGGACTTCTGAGTACAAGGTGTCCTGCCAGTAAATGACAGTGGGGTGGGGGCTGGCAGATAAGCATAAAGTCTTTTATGTTCTGTGCCTGGTTTGACTTGAGCACACTTGGTAACAAGGTAACCATTCTTTAAATGAGTCTGTAACAATCTGTGCAAACAATAAGTTAAGAGTTTATTAAGATTTAAAGTCTATCATTACTCTGTGTCACAGTGTTACAAATAGTTATTTAAAAAAAAAAAACCCTAAGGTGAACACTTTCTGAAAAGAGTGACATATGTTGAAGTGCCAATGAAAATCTAGTAAATGCATGGAGAACAAAAAAATTCATGGTAAAAATTTCTTCACACTTAGAATTTGTTTATTTCTCACAGCAATTTATTATTTATATCACTAAACAATAAATTATCGCCCAAATTACTATTCTATGACAGAAAATAAAACACAAATGAGAAAACAAAATAAAAAAACTAGGAAAGCCACACTTGGGGATTAAGCAGCAATCAAAGAACCCCAACTCACATTAACAAATAAGACAGCAGGTTAAGCTGTACTCTAACACCCAAAACTACAAAATATCTGGAGAAAAAAAAATATAATGAGAATAAAAACAAAAACAAAAGCAAGGCATATAAATCAACTAAACATAAATTATGCCTATACCTCATTGACATCTTCAGGCTTTTTTAAAAAAAGTAAAAACATCAGAATTGTTAGCTTATATAAAAATAATCTGTATGGAAGGATGTATAGGCTTTTTCTAGCATCTGTTATTTAGGAGTTAATTCATGCGCTTCCATGCATTTAAATATTACTATTATGCCACAAAATACAACAAGGTTACAAGTAACTCGGAGGAGGCAAACAAATACCTATAAACAAGTTTAAATAAAAAAAACAAAAATGTGGGTCCAGTGCTACACCTGTATGACCACCATATTAAAAGCACACTAGTAAATTTCTTAAGAATTTAAAAAAATTATTAATAAGGTTCACCAAGTATCAAAAACCAACCTCATTTTGTGTGTCAGTTTTAATGCTTCTCGCAGATGGCTCAGGAGGCTTTGAAGACTCCGTGTCTGTCAGTTCTTTAGACTTAAACAAAGAAACCAATTATTTTATTTCAAAATATCTAACAGTATTCATTTAAAACCATTGACATGTTGAAATGTATTTAAACTTTAATCCAATTGTAAGAATCCAATTCTTAGAAAAGAGGTAAACATTATCGAGTAACATTAGGCTAGGGTCTATTTGTTCAGCAAGTGTAATAGGACGGGTAACAAAAGTTGATTGCCACAAGTGAAGAGATGTAATAACTAATAATTTACAATCATAGATTACAATAAATACTGCAATTAAACAAATTAACTGACAATATAAAATATCGTAAAAGTTTTTTTTCTTCCCGATTCAATATTTATTCACAGAACAGATGGGTCTTCAATCGCTTCTTAAATACATTGAGGGAGTCAGCAATTCGGATAGAGGTGGTCAGCCAGTTCCACCAACTATGAACTACACAGAAAGAGAGTCTGGATTGAAACTTAATACCAAGCTGAGGCGACATCACTAGATAATTTTCTCCTCCAGACCAGAGTGAGCAAGCAAGGCATGCTGGTTAAGCGGACTGGCAATGCTAAACTGGCCCCAAGTTGTGTTTGTGTTAGTGTGTGTGTGTCCACCTTGCAATGGGCTGGTGTCCTGTCTAGAGATCGTTCCTGTCTTGTGTCCAATGTTTGCTGGGATAGATGCTGACTTTCCCACGACCCTGACCTAGGTAAGTGGGTTTAGAAGATGGATGGATGGGTTACAGTTTTTACCCACTCAGTAAAGAATTATATACTTTTATAACTTGATATTTGGCGAGTTTACATATTATGCCTCATTTACAGCAAGTTAATGTCATAAAGTATATATTTAGCAACTATTGCTGCCATTCCTTTCTGAAAGTGAATTTGAAACTTTGATTTCCACAAAAAACAGAGTTTTCAAAAAATACCTAGAATTTTTACATAACAAAACAAAAACTTTATTAAAAACTTTATTATAAAACTTTCAGAAATTTCCTTTCAAGAACCTTCAAAATGTTCTCCTTGAAATGCAATTCACTTGTCCCAGTGATCTCCCAACTCTTGCACTCATCTTTTATTACTATGTCTAAAACCTTCGCCATTTTAATAGGATTTCTCCCATTGTAGCAAAACTTCCATTTTGCTTCAAATTTAATTTCAGGAACAAAAAATTCATAAGGAGTATGCTCTGACGAATACATGAGGTGCAAAACAACAACTGCATTATTTTTCATCAAAAACACTTTACTAATACAGTGCATCATGGTGCAAAATGTTATTGCCATTGCTCATTGTATTTCTCGACAAAAGCCTTCCCATAGACACACCAACACTTCAATGTAATATTAACTCTTTATGAGCAAGTCCGACAATGATGAAAAACATGACCATCATTGGCTGTTGAAAATATGCCCTGATGATTGCTGAAATTGCTGAAGTCACCTGCACAATTGTAGAACAAATACCAAAAACATGCTCAGCACAATGCCACACAATAGACTGATTAACTAGACATGCAGGCATAATATAATTCCTAAATGTACTTTCAAAACATTCTTTTAAAATTAATTTTCCTGAAATAGGCCAGGGGCGTTTGGGTAGTAGTGTATACTAACATCTTAATTATAGTATAAAATAAGAATGTGGAAAACACAAATTCACCACAGTCATCTGTAATAAAATAGTTATAGTGTACTGTTTACACATTTAGGATGTACAATTAAAATCCATTCATTTTTTGCAGATGTCTGCCCATTGAATTTTTTAAAGTACAACTATTACTTTTTAAGATGATACATACCTTTACATCTAAATCATTTGGTAACTCCCTTGGTTTATTACGTTCTCTTCTTTTTTCTCTGTCTTTCTCGTTTGACTGCTCCTGGTCTTTCCCTTTATCTCTTTTTTCCTTGTCTCGGTCACGACTCTTTTCTTTATCTCGATCTCTGTCTCTGGTTCTTTCACGGTCTCTTCCCTTGTCATACTTTTCTCCATCTCTATGTCTGTCTTTCTCTGTCTTCTTACTCTCAGTTTCCTTCTGCTCTTCTTTTCGATCTCTGCTGGTACTTCTCTCCTTAATTTCTTCATCTTTCTTCTCCTTAACATAAATCATTTATTTTTAAATATACAGTTAATCCAAATAAAGTGGCAAAATAAAACTCTATTGGCTAAATTGTTTTATTTTTATAGTATAACACAATTTTTCAGGAACATATGTTTATACAATTTGAGTTAAGGTGGATTCAGCTTCACATAGGAAGCAAAACGTCTTAAATACTATATTACACACATTATAAATAATGAACCATTGAACAGCAAGTACATTTCTTAGTTACAAGGATGTTAACAAATTACAGTGATTTAATGAAAAACTAAAAGGTTTTTGAAACCTCTCTGTCTTTGTGTTTTCTTTTTTCTTCTTCTTTGCTCTCTCGGTTCTCTTTGTCTTGTATTTTAGAAGTAGATGGAGGCTTCCCTTTAAGGTCTGGTTTATCCCCAGCGAGAACTCTTTTAACAGCATCATCACTTGAGAGCTAGCAAAAAAAACAAATTTCCAGGAACTTTTTAAAGCTTGAAGAAAGAAAATACTTATATTTTTGTCTTCAGATGACAAAGAAGGTGAACAAAAATTTAATCCCTCAGTCCAAAACATGTTTTTTGCAGTTTAATAGTTCAATAATATAACAATAATAGGAATCCTAATGATTTGAATTATCCTATATTTACAACTACCTGTGTTACCCTGTTTTCACCCAAGAAATTATCTTAAAACAAAGGGCCTCAGTTGTAATGCCACTGGTTAATCAACTGTATCAGAAGGGCTATTTAACTAACAAATTTCTTTTATATATACAATATTTGAAGTTTTTCTTTTTTTCCCCTCTTTAAGGCTAATATTATTAGGTCACAGAAGCTGCTTACTCTTAGACATACTCTATGAAATTGTCCAGGAGTAAAATATTTCTACCATAGATTAATTTGTGCTTTTCCTAGTAAAGGAACCTGGAGTTTTTTGATGGCATCATCACACAAAATTATATTAATTTGAATAGAAACAGGCAGTCATTAGAAAGAATGTGAATTTTGGGAATATACAGTGTTATCATTATTGGATGTTTCTGATTTCCATGTGTCTACAACATTTACTCAAGTATTTCTTTTAGTGTTTTTCATCGGTTGTATATTCAAGCATATCTAAGATGGAGCATTTGATCAGAAGAAAATATGAAGCTGGTTTTAAACGTCATTGAAATAGGAGATTGGAGGAGGCAAAAAGATGTAAAAAAAAAAAAAAAGTGTCGCATTTTTGAACGGACATATAAGTCGGGGTCTGATTTTATGATCGATTTTTTGGGTTTCAAGACCCGACTTATACGTGAGTATATACAGTAAGTAAGGCAGAGAGAGTAAGAGAGATATATTTACAAAAAAACCACAAAAATAATGAAACCAGTAGTTAAAGAACATATCAGAAATACACCAACTTTACAAATTAAGACAATACTTATAAAAGACCTCAGCCATCTTGCACAGAAACATTTCTTCCTTTGCAGTTCTGGCCAGTGGTACAGGATCATTAGTAACTCCAATACGATATTCAGGAATGGTTTTTATCCCAACATCACAAGGCTTCGGAACAGGAATTCATACTCACACCTGCACTGGAGCTTCTTTTATTTATTTATTTAAGATGTATTAATTTTTTGAACAATATTTATTTTCTATTAGTGACAACAATCAAGTGTCACCATTCTTTGGGAGACAGGCCACTTAAATTCAATGTATACTTTACAACAAATCAAACCTAGACAAACTTCATTGTACAACAAATCAAACCCAGACAAACTTCATTGTGAATATTTACCAACATCACTGCTGCTGAGACGCAGACTTTATTTTCTTGAGAAAACTAACACTTTTAAAAGCTTTCTTGTTTGATTAAAATGTACCTTCAATTTCATATTATAATTTTTGTGATCTCATTTTCACAGTGGAATAACTAAAGAGTGTAGGGAGAAAGATTTGTAGCAACATCAGTGATTAATAAGGCATTTCATTTAACATCATATTTTATTTTCCTTGCCTCTCTATGTGAAACAGAAATGGTCATTGTTAGGGCTCATTTATACTTCACGCGACGCGACGCATGCTGCAGCGGACGCTCCTGCTACGCAAGCGTTGTAGTGTTTATACTTGCGCGCGTTCTTTATGTAAATCTGGAGGAATCCACCAGGTGGCAGTGCGAGATATTATCGTGGTGAGAACATGTTCGGCTTCTCTGTGTTGTGAATTGCCTAAAACACCTATTAAATTCCGATAACACCTTACCGCAGTATCTCTGAAAAAGGTGTTTATTGATTAAATCCATAAATCCAGGGATGTATGTGTCCATTCCAGGAAGCATTGGGCACGAGTGAGAAACAGTCCCTTGACGAGGCCTCAGCTCATCACAAGGTGAATACAAGCACACACATACACTAGTGTCATTTTAGCGGCACCAAATCCCCAAATCTGCATATCTTTGGAAGGAAACCGGAGCACAGTGTGGAATACCAGCAACATAACTCCCTGCGAAACAGCAGTGCTATCGCTCCGCCACCGTGACACCCCCATGTGTGTAATTATTCCCCCATGTGTGTATTTATTAACAGTATTCATTATTTAAACGAAATTATATGTAAAATGTAACATACACATTTTAATGCATTTCATCATGAAAGTGATATCAAGTATAAATCTAAAGATTCTAAATGTGCAGAGTTGGAATATCATACATTTAATTTGTTCTGTTTGGCGATCTATTGCTGCTTTCCGCTGCTGAAGCAAAATGCCGACATACAGATGCATTCGTGGTGCTTTTATATTCAAGCGTCGCATATTCCCGATCGTAATGACACGATACATTTTAAAAGTCTCACATACCATCTTTTGTGCCATCTATTTTTTATTGTTTTACTTTACCTGCTGTCAGGTCCAAGAAGCTCGTAGATATTAAAAACTGGGATGACGTTTGCGACCGTCTGCTTTAATGATAAAGTAAACTACGAGGTTAAAGTGGAAATTTCGAGATTAAAGCCGAAATTTCCACTTTAATCACAAAATACACGTTTTCACCGTGTCCTTTATTTTTTTCTCAGTGGCTCAAATATAACGCTATACATTATGTTGCTGTTGTTAAGTTGCAAAAATTAAAAAGTAAAAAAGACATATAAATGACACGATACATTTTAAAAGTCTCACATACCATCTTTTGTGCCGTCTATTTTTTTTTTGCAACTTCACATCGGCAACATAATGTATAGCGCTGTATTTAAACCATTCATCAAACAGCAAAGTGCGCACATCAATCCCCGAAGGATCTCCATAGAGGCTTACTGTCACATGTAGATAGTAAACAGAGACTCTGACGTCACGTTCCGACTTTTAGCACACTGCGCCCCAGGACTTTTTGCTAGTACTGCAACTCGCGCACAAGTCGCGTTAATTTCTGAGGACCTGCTCAGAGGATGCGTGAAAACGCGTGGCAGCCATGATACGGGCGCGTATGCATTCTGAGCGTGAAGTATAAATGAGCCCTTAGACTACTGTCAAGGTAAGAGAATCAGATTTGTTTAAAGAAACAGGATAATCCAATTTATTGATAAATACAAGGATTATATTTTTACTGACAAAAAATGAGACTAACAACACCTGTTCTTTATTTGCTTACACATTTTTTGATTTTAAAAAGTTTCTTTCAAATAGTGTTCACTTTCTCTTTTGGAACTTTCCTTTGAAATTAAATCAATTTGCCTTTTCTAGCTCAAATGTAACACCATCGGTTTGAGAGGACTTGAACATTATTCTGGTTGTTTACTAGCTATTTAGAGTTATTCATCTTGGAACATATAATGCCTTTTTTATATATTAAGCATTTAAGGAGATGCTTCCTTTAGACTACAATTATCTTTGTTTTGGCTGCAGCTGACTGCACTCATTTTTCTTTTCAAAGCAATCCTTTATTCAATGAAGTTACATTCAAACTGTTAAATTAAAAACATAGAAATATCATAGAACAGGGCACACATTTTTGATACTCTAAACTGTGCCTTAGTAAGTGTCCTTTCTTCAGCTTTGAGCAACCTTCTACCAAAAGTGTACTAGAGATTCATTCTTCTTGAAAAGTAAATCAATAAACTATATACAGTTATTTTGCTATTGCAATTTATCATCAACATTCTAATCAATATATTTTCACTATAAAAGCACATGCACTGGGAAAACAATAAAAGAGTCTGTAATGTGCTAGAATTTCCAGTTTTTTTTTTTTTATTTTCCCAAACACAGCTTTCTGATAAATTCTGGGTAACTCATAGATTAAAGCAGGTTGTGTCCCATTCTAAAGTATCGTCATTTAAATTGCACATTTCAACCTTTGTATGTGTACTTCCCAACATGTCATGTTTTATTCAAGCATGTTCATGTTACTTGCACTCCCTAGTGCCATCTGCTGGTGAATGTAATGTACATTAAAAATACAGAAAAAAGCCCATTTCTTTCGAGACAAAGCTGCAGGAAGACAAGCCTTACTAAAAAGGATCGGAGGTAAAGAATTTAGGGGTAACTGTTGACTGTGACCTAAATTTTTAAATCGCATATTAATCAGATCGCTAGGACAGCATTTTTTCACTTAAGAAATATAGCAAAAGTTAGACCCCTTATAACATTACAAGATGCTGAGAAATTAGTTCACGCTTTTGTTTTCAGTCGACTATATTATTGTAACACACTCCTCTCAGGACTACTCAAAAAAAGATATAAATCGACTGCAACTAGTTCAGAATGCAGCAGCTAGAATCCTAACTAGGAAAAGAAAATCCAAGCACATTTCTCCAGTTTTGATGTCACTACACTGGTTACCTGTGTCATTCAGAATTGACTTTAAAATACTGCTTATGGTTTACAAAGCCTTAAATAATCTCACTCCATCTTATATATCGGAGTGTCTGACATCTTATATTCCAAATCGTAACCTTAGATCTTCAAATGAGTGTCTGCTTAGAATTCCAACAGTTAAACTTAAAAGAAGTGGTGAGGCGGCCTTCTGCTGTTATACACCTAAAATCTGGAATAGCTTGCCAATAGGAATTCGCCAGGCTAATACAGTTTAAAAAAAAACTGCTAAAAACGTATTACTTTAACATGACCTTCTCATAACTTCATTTTAATTTAATCCTGATATTGTGCATTTTCAATTAATTATCATAACTATTCGTGGTGGCTCTAAAATCCGTACTAACCCTTACTCTCTCTTTTGTTTCTCTTTCCAGTTTTCTGTGGTGGCGACCTGCGCCACCACCACCTAATCAAAGCACCATGATGTCCCTACATTGATGGGTTAAAGGCCAGAAGTCCATGTGACCGTCATCATCAAGTCCTTCCATGAGAACCCTGAATACAATGAGGATTGATCATTTATGTTATGTAGAATGCCCAGAGGGGGTAGGAGGTCTCATGGCCTGGAACCCCTGCAGATTATTTTTTCTCCAGCCATCTGGAGTTTTTTTTGTTTTTTTTAAATTTCCTCCCTGGCCATCAGACCTTTTATATATTTTTTTATACTTTTATTCTATGTTAATTAGTGTTCTCTGATTTTAATTATTTCTTTGTCTTTTTTTCTCTTTCTTCATCATGTAACGCACTTTGAGCTACATTATTTGCATGAAAATGTTCTATATAAATAAATGTTGTTGTTGTAAAAATCCCCGCAGCCTATAAGCATCAGGTACTGTACAAGTTAAAATGGGCTCATAGGTGCCCAAGTGTATCTCAGCATAAGTAACATCCTAAACAGTGTGAACCAAAAGAAAACACTTGTGTAGATATTGATATTTCATACATAAAAATCCAAAAAAATAAAAATGAGGATTTAGCCATTTATTGTTGTACAAAGTCATTCTTTAAGCATTATTTTTCAGTGTTTTACAGTTACAAAGGGGAAAAGCATTGCTCTAGTGCATCTTATGTCAGTTTTTCATGAGCACTAGGGACCAAATAGAAGCAGTGTTAAACTATTTACTTGTTTTGCTCCCCTTTACATTTTTCCAAATGGTTGCTGGAACTAATTGTAAAAAAAAATCATTAGCTCAGTTATTTCCTGACCTACATGTGGAAGGAATACTAATTGAGGAACAGATCAAAAAGGCCATTATGACATAATAATCACCAAATGATTTCAGCTCAGGCTGTCATGCCAATAATTTATTGAACCCATATCATTCAACTTTGGGATACTTAATTTTTACAGGAATAAATCTAAAAATTACTCAGTACATTTAATTATTTACCTTATTAAGGCAGCACTTTCCTATGGCCTGCAGAAGTTCATTAGTTTTCTCTGGCTCATGTCCTGCAACAATACGGGCTGGCTTTACAGATAAAGCTTCTCCTGTTACCATAATAACAACATCTATAGCCTTCTGAAGGAAAATGATCTTTGCATCCTTATCCTAAAAATAATAAAAATTTAAGTTTTTCAAGATGTACTCATTTAATTTAAACAAACATACAACATAGTTGAATCCTTTCATTTTTGCGAAACTTGCAAGCAACTTTTACCAGGAACAAATTATCAAAAGATGAATATATTCTTATTATTGCAATAGATCACAGAAATGTATAATCTAGAAGAGAAAATAATGAACTTTTGCCAATAAGTATGACCTATTAAGGTTGACCTATAAGTTTCCTCATGTAACATTTCATTAAAGTACTGTATCAAATACAAAGTTACAAAATACAAGAGTTTAAAGAATATATTAAATACATCAACTTTTGTATGTAACTATAACTCTGCCACAACTAAAATAATCCCAAAATTGCTAAATGCTGGAGCTAATAGCAGAGAAACAATGCAAATATCACTCTAACAGTCCCCGAGACTTATTACTTGTCATCGCGAAGCAGAGCCATACTGGAAATTGGAGGCATTTGAACTGAAATGGGAGATCAGAGGGTATAACGGGGATGCGAGGAATACATTGAGTGTGGAGAAACTCTAGAGACAGCGTGTGTATTAACTTGTGGATTTTTCTGTGAGTATTTGGTGGCAGCGTGACGAAGTTGCTTCCAAGACCGTGTTAGCTGTGGAGCTCAGCTCGGAGCATATTCTTTTCCTACCTTGTCAATTGTGTAATGCATTTTTTGAACAGGTTTGATTCATGGAAGTGATCACTCATACTGCATTCAGTCAGTTCACATGAGCTGCTCTCTTGTGTGATGTTGCGATGTCCACGGCTTTATTTAATGTTAGCTAAGACCCGGCACTTAAAAGTTTCTCGCTACAGCAATTTTAACTCTGTTACAAAGTGATCCAAAGTCTCGTTTATACCTCGTGTCTTCTCATTAAACTTGTATCTCGTGAATAAAGTATTCGTTGAAGGCATGACAAACGGCAGCAGGAGCGTGTCTATAAACTTAATTTAAACTTACGGTTTACACTGTGCTTTGTTTCCGCAGTAGCTGCACTTATGAATATGCTTGTATGCGTTTTTTCTTCAGCGCTCTTTGGAGCTCTTCCTTGTTTTCTATGTACTGCGTTCACAGTCAGTTGATGTGATTACGTGGGAGGCGTGATGATAAGACACGCAACTCTGCCTCCTACGGCCATCGAGTTGCAGTCTATTACAGTATATGGATAAAAATAGGTTCCAGTTATGACCATTACACGTAGAATTTCGAAAAGAAACCTGCCCAACTTTTGTAAATAAGCTGTAAGGAATGAGCCAGCCAAATTTCAGCTTTCTACCTACACGGGAAGTTGGAGAATTAGTGAGTGAGTGAGTGAGTGAGTGAGTGAGTGAGTGAGTCAGTCAGTGAGGGCTTTGCCTTTTATTAGTATAGATAATGTAGTCTGTTTAAGGTGTCAGTCACCATGTCTGTTAAAAGTCTCTGTTTAGTTAACAAGGGTAGGTGCCTTTTAGCTTAAAGGAAAGAGTTTAGAACAGCAAGCAGGAGGAATGATACAGCCGATGTTTGTTTTGTATTTAGTTTGAAAGTACATACTTTGTATGGTTTTAATGCCCATTTTGTTTTTTATTGTTTTAAAGTTATTTCTGTAAAAAAAAAAAAAATGTTTTGCCCCAATGTTCACAGAATGTAATGTATTGCAGAGCTTGTATAGTAGTTGTGCATGGTATGTCAGTACAATTGAAACACTGGTAGAATTCTGTTAGCCATTGTTACTTGTCGCAGATGACATGGTACACAATAGGAGTGGGTGTTCCATTACCTTCTGACACAGAAGGCCCTCCTCGCAGCACACAACCCTAACCCCAACCCAAACCCAAACCATCCATCTGAAACGGTTTACAATTGCATCTTTGGACTTTGAAAATGACACCAATCACCCCCCTGCCCCCTTTTTGCTCTCCAACATTATTTTTAGATTTGATTATGTTCTCGAACTTTGAAGAGGGCCATTCCCTCAACCTTATGATCATTGATAAAAATCGATCTGCAGCTGAAAAAGCGGAGTACTGTTATTTGTTTTGCTTCAAACACCAATGACATTGATAATACAGTTCCCCTGGATTAACCATTAGGCAAAATAAGCACACACTTAGGTAATTGAAAGAAAACTGAACACTACAGAATTTTTAAAAAGTAGAAGAAAATTTTAATATAAATGAAGTTATAAGTCAGGAACAGTAAGCATTATTTTCACATCTTTTGATTCACATATGTTGAAATGCTGTAAATCTTCAAAGTTAGAAGCCAATGGCATGGGAGGCATTTTACTATATAAAAATAATGTTTCGTCATTAGAATCTGTTTAACAAATTGTCCACCAACATCGATTTTTATAGATTGAGGATAATGTTTATCAAGTGTGAAAGCTTTCTTTAGTAGGCTTCATTTTAGGTCTTTGACTGAATACTGCCTCAGCAGAGGCTATCAAACAATGTAGAATAAATGTACACTTTCTTTGGTTTGTCTTTATATATTTTTTCTTCATGTTCATAAAGATATTTTGAAAGGCAAAATTCGATTATTCTATTT
The DNA here is from genome assembly GCF_016835505.1 of Polypterus senegalus. Lineage (NCBI taxonomy): Eukaryota > Metazoa > Chordata > Cladistia > Polypteriformes > Polypteridae > Polypterus > Polypterus senegalus. Next base: position 83,201,015 of record NC_053159.1, on the reverse strand, counting down.
AGTCTTGCTTGTTTTTGCTGAAAGATGAACCAAAAGAATTGGGAAGAATAGCATTTTGAATTTTTATTTTGTATTGACACATATTTTTAAAGAATACAGTATGCATCTTTTTTAATGGTATATGTAATATACTGCATGCTTATTTATTTCTTGCTCAGTTCTTTTGCCCATTTTTTTATTTTGCACATTAAAGATATTTTGAATAAAAATTAATTCAATCAGATGGTTCAAATCATCCCTTTCAAAAACAACTTGAACCTCAATTGTTCAGGAAGGCATTTAATTTAGCATGATATTCTGTCCCTTCCCGTCAGTTTATTTACCTTGATACATCAGGATGATTTGTATTTGTATCACATATTGTTATTTGTTCAGAATTTTATTGCAGTATATGCATTTCTGTGTTATATTGTGGTTTATTGTCAGTTATTTATCTTTATTTAGTGTTTTATGGTTATATTATTTGGCATCCAATGATGTGTATTTGATTTTTTTTTCTGCTTTTTCCTGCTGTTCATTCTGAAATTCTGTGAAGCACTTTGGGCATGAAAAAGGTAAAGGTAATTGATTAAAATAGTCCTTATGAAAAGAAACAACCACAGTAGAACTACCTACTGTTAACATAAAAAACTGGGCCAAAGCTCCTAAACTGGATTAAGTCTGAAAAATTATATGTACACAGGTATGCTGTGTTAACAGCATACAGAGAACAGAAGCCCGCAATGCCAAGAGTGGAATTTAGGCAGACATCTACAGAGTCAATTCTGAGTTGAGGATGAATTACTAATATGAAACATATAACAACCTTCCAATGCTGCATTTAGTTCATTCATTTTTACTGGTCACTTTTCTTTTTCATTTTTTTATAGTTAGGTGTGTTAACATTTTGTAGTTTCATTTTCTAAAATGTGTAAAGATGAATGACTCAACTGAATGCTTGCCAATACTGGACAGTAAAATAAATCATACTGAAACTAGAAAACTTACCTTTACATTTTCAGATTTCAACTCAGATTCCAAATAAAGCCCTTTCATAAACCCAGTTGTTCTGATTACCTGGAAAATAATTAATTTTTTAAATTCTAAATTAAATATTTAAAAGAAGAAATAAAACATTTATGATGTGTGAACTGAATAGGTTTTCATGAAATAAAAAAGGACTTTACATTGTATCAAATAAATTAACAAATAGACTCCAAAACAAACACATAACATTCAGCTCTTAAAACAGCTTGAGGAAGTCCCATTCCAAAACCATCGGGAGCAAAAAAGAAGCACAAAACAACTCACCAGTCTACTGCAATGCAAATTCACAATACCACAGAGCCAATTTAGAGTCACCAATTAACCTAAACCCCACATATTGGACAATCTGGGTGGAAAACAAGAGTACTAAGACAAAAACCTATGCACACTTGAAGGAGAATGTGCAAACTCGAAACAGGTAATGACTGGGTGCAGCGCTTAGATCCAATATGCTGGATTAGTTAATGTGAAGTTATGTCAAAATAATATCACACTTTTTTAGATCAATATATTGACTTAGAAATTCTGTATAATATGTACAATATAATTTTCAATAAATTCTAATAAGATTTTTTTGGTTTCCTCCCACAATCCAAAGACATGCAGGTTAGGTGCACTGGCGATTCTAATTGTCCCTAGTGTGTGCTTGGTGTGTGGGTGTGTGTGTGCATGCCCTGCAGTGGGCTGGCGCCCTATCGGAGGTTTGTTTTCTGCCTTGCACCATGTGTTGGCTGGGATTGGCTCCAGCAGACCCCAATGACCCTGCAGTTTGGATATAGCGGGTTGGATAATGGATGAAAGATTTTTTTACTACAGTGAACTGTTCATTGTATATTTTATGAATGCATTTTTAATTTGTGTAGCACCTTTCAAATACTCACAAACCAAAACTGCTTTACAGCACACTTTTTCTAGACATGCAATTTTTATATACAGGAATATTTTGACCAGGCCAAATTTATAGGCCAAAGTACTTAGAATGTTGTTTCTTTTTTTTTTTTGCTTTTTTTAATCTCTCTTATCCTCTGTTAATCAACTTAAAAGATTTTTGGGAGCAGTAGACTTTTTGTATTGTGAAATATGCATGAAAAGCACTAGTACATGCTGAAGAGTGCCTGGAAAATAATAATTATGTAATTTTTCTTCTACAAAAAGTCAGCAAAGCTTTAAGGGAAAACAGGCCAAAATAAAGTGCCATGTCCAAATAACACTTACTCTGGCTTCAACAACCCAACTGTGCATAAAACTGCCCAATGTGGTTAAGTGACTTACTTGCTCTTCCATAGATCAATTTTTTAATCTACTTATTCAGTTTATCATAATGGAGTCAATAATTCTGTTACAAGAATTTTGTGGTTTCAAGACACAACTCTAAATCTTGCCGGCTAGCACTAAACACTGACCAAACATATACACTTGTTCAATTATTTTGTGGGAGATAAACTACCAATGGCCATTGTTTACAACAGGCAAGCCAATATATGCCAGGTGCATTAGTCAGAACACTAACCATACCAGGCAACAAGGCTTTTATTGGTCTACTGTCACCATGCCATAGGTAGTAGGTTTCCATTTCTCTTGTACTGATCCATAACAAGTAAGCAGACAAATTATATAATGTCACAGAAAAGAAAATTACAACTTGTACAAATCAAAAATATCTTTAGCCTTAATTTTCTGACATATGCTATCATCCATTTCCTTTAACCTGTATGCTTAATCAAACAAACCAAGGCTCTAATTTTGCTGAAAAACAAATCATACACTGAAATTCTTTCCTATGACATTATTACTTTAAAGAATTAAAATTTACTTTTTTTCAATTATACATTTTATATTACAAAAAAAACTTCAATGTTTACACTGTAATATTTTGTAGATCCACCCATTATGAAGTAATAACTGCCTTTTGGAGTAAGTATGTACCAGTTTAACACACTGCTCAGAAGTGATTTTGGCTCCTTGAAGATTCACTCTAGGTTGTACAGGTTAGTCAGATGACACATGTGCACCAATTTTCAAATTGTGAAACCATTTCTCATTCACCTTGGGCGCAAGCCTTTGAAACAGCCATTGTAGGACATTCATATTATGTGAACCACGCCATTGTTGCACTTTACATTATATATGGTTCACAATTCTGCTGAAACGCAAACTATGGCCGCAGATTTGTTTAACCAGACTGACGCAGGCACTTGAGGTATTTTCTTTTGTTTTCCATCATTCACTCTTCCTTCTAATTTTCCTTTACAGAATAATGCTGATCAGCATCATACTTCTCTGTATTTATTGTGTTTTTTGAGTTGCTGACAGTGTCCACCACTTGCCACTCTCATTTTGAACCTTGGCTAGCAAGCTCCATTTTATTCTCATCTTACCACCTTTACTAACAAAAGAAATGAGTAACCAGCATTATTTTAAACAGAGTATGGCTTCTTTTTTGCTATCCTTTCATACAGGACAGTGTTATGCGTAACTCGTGATATAGCTAACTTTACTCCAGTTCTTACCTACTGAATCTCTGTATCTGCTTCAAAGTGACTATTGGTATCTTTGTGACTTCTCTCACAAGTCTCTTTCTAGTCTGTGCAGAGTTTTGAGGGATGGCCTTATTTTTCAACCCATTTCCTAATTTATGCTGATTTCATGTTACTGAACTGGCCAATTTTGATACCAATTCTGAGATTTGTTTTATCCCTTTAAAAACTTTTTACACTAAGCTCTCACATAACCTAATGGAATCACTGGTGCCCTCATTAACTTGGTTCGACAAAAAGCAATTTTCTGATAACAATAAACTGTCTTATACTTAAAATTACCCTAGAAAAACAAACAAACAAACAAACCCCGAAGCCTACAAAAATATTCATAATGCCAGGACACTTTAAATTCGCTCGCACCTCCTCATAAGTGTCTTTGTTTTGCAAATGTGTCAATCAACACTGGCAGCAGGCGGCCTGCTTACCCATCCCCCACTGAGGCAGCTGAAGTTGGACACAAATTTTCATAGCTGAAGTCTGTGTATTTGGGAGTTACGTGTCTGGATTTGTATAGAGTAAATAATATATCATTATTTGAACTACACGCATTTCATGTGTGTTCCATATCCACAATGACCTGTGTAAATGTAGGATGCCAGAAAATGCAAGGCAAGAAATGTTGAACACATAACTAAAACAAAAACTTTTTTTTTTGTTATAGTAATAATGACAAAATGTTGACGTGAAGTGTATAGCGTCCCTTGTATGAAATCAACTGGGAAAACAAACTGAGGAAGCATGTGCCATACATTAAAAGACCCACTGTCCGCAGAAATCCGCGAACCAGCTAAAAATATGTGATATATATTTAGATATGCTTACATTTAAAACCCGCGATGGAGTGAAGCCGCGAAAGTCGAAGCGAGATATAGCGAGGATCACTATATATATATATATATATATATATATATATATATATATATATATATATATATATATATATATATATATATATATACTGTAAAAGAAAGACACACAAAGCAGCAAGGTTTGGGGTTTTCTGGCCGCGTATACTGTAAGGAAATGAGTACAAGCAGATATTCAAAGTAGTACTTTTCATCTATCAGAGACAGTCAAAATGGCAGAGAGGGGGTGCATTTATATATATATGTAGATATGTATGTACATATGTATATGTGTATATGTATATATATGTATATATGTTTATATGTGTGTGTGTATGCATATATATATATATATATATATATATATATATATATATATATATATATATATGTGTGTGTGTGTGTGTGTGTATATGTATATGTGTGTATATGTACAGTGGTGTGAAAAACTATTTGCCCCCTTCCTGATTTCTTATTCTTTTGCATGTTTGTCACACAAAATGTTTCTGATCATCAAACACATTTAACCATTAGTCAAATATAACACAAGTAAACACAAAAAGCAGTTTTTTAATGATGGCTTTTATTATTTAGGGAGAAAAAAAATCCAAACCTATATGGCCCTGTGTGAAAAAGTAATTGCCCCCTGAACCTAATAACTGGTTAGGCCACCCTTAGCAGCAATAACTGCAATCAAGCGTTTGCAATAACTTGCAATGAGTCTTTTACAGCGCTCTGGAGGAATTTTGGCCCAATTGTTGTAATTCAGCTTTATTTGAGGGTTTTCTAGCATGAACCGCCTTTTTAAGGTCATGCCATAGCATCTCAATTGGATTCAGGTCAGGACTTTGACTAGGCCACTCCAAAGTCTTCATTTTGTTTTTCTTCAGCCATTCAGAGGTGGATTTGCTGGTGTGTTTTGGGTCATTGTCCTGTTGCAGCACCCAAGATCGCTTCAGCTTGAGTTGACGAACAGATGGCCGGACATTCTCCTTCAGGATTTTTGGTAGACAGTAGAATTCATGGTTCCATCTATCACAGCAAGCATTCCAGGTCCTGAAGCAGCAAAACAACCCCAGATCATTACACTACCACCACCATATTTTACTGTTGGTATGATGTTCTTTTTCTGAAATGCTGTGTTCCTTTTACGCCAGATGTAACAGGACATTTGCCTTCCAAAAAGTTCAACTTTTGTCTCATCAGTCCACAAGGTATTTTCCCAAAAGTCTTGGCAATCATTGAGATGTTTCTTTGCAAAATTGAGACGAGCCCTAATGTTCTTTTTGCTTAACAGTGGTTTGCGTCTTGGAAATCTGCCATGCAGGCCGTTTTTGCCCAGTCTCTTTCTTATGGTGGAGTCGTGAACTCTGGCCATAATTGAGGCAAGTGAGCCCTGCAGTTCTTTAGATGTTGTCCTGGGGTCTTTTGTGACCTCTCGGATGAGTCGTCTCTGCGCTCTTGGGGTAATTTTGTTCTCATTTGTTCCTGAATTTCTTTGGATCTTGGCATGATGTCTAGCTTTTGAGGTGCTTTTGGTCTACTTCTCTGTGTCAGGCAGCTCCTATTTAAGTGATTTCTTGATTGAAACAGGTGTGGCAGTAATCAGGCCTGGGGGTGGCTACGGAAATTGAACTCAGGTGTGATACACCACAGTTAGGTTATTTTTTAACAAGGGGGCAATTACTTTTTCACACAGGGCCATGTAGGTTTGGATTTTGTTTCTCTCTAAATAATAAAAACCATCATTTAAAAACTGCATTTTGTGTTTACTTGTGTTATATTTGACTAATGGTTAAATGTGTTTGATGATCAGAAACATTTTGTGTGACAAACATGCAAAAGAATAAGAAATCAGGAAGGGGGCAAATAGTTTTTCACACCACTGTAAGTAAGGGATTACCTACTGAGACTATACTGTCAGTGATGAAGAATCACCTAGGACGCTATGCCAAATTAGCAGGTGCAGTAGGAATCCTGAAAAATTATTGGCTAACACATGTGGTACTAGCAAAAGGCAATGGCAAAAAACATGGTTGTAATTTTGCCAAGAAAATCATTGTTATGAGAGACAAGTTACATCAGACCAACAAGTTACTGTTCACAACACTGATACTACCCAGCAGCAGCATGAAATGTTCAAACCCTTAAGTAAGATTGGTAAAGAAAGAAGCAACAGGATTAAACATTAATCTACAGGATAGATAATCATAGGCAACATGACATTAGTACATTCAGGTGGCAACAAACATGAGAAAGCAGTTGGAATTCTGTTTGAGGATAGATCAGCAAAATGTTTAGAAATATATTGACCAGAATCAGATTAAGTGGTTTCTTGCAAAATTAAAAGGGAGATCATTTGTTGTGGCAGTTATCCAGGTATATGCACCAATCACAAAATGAAATGAGCAGACCGCAGAGACATTCTATGCAGATTTAGACCAAGCAATGAACTAATGCAGATCTTAGGAAATAAGTATAGTCAAGAGAAACTAGAACGCAAAAACTGAAATGGATAGAAAAGGAGATATAGTAGGATCATATGGTCTAGGGGTGAGGAATGAAAGAAGCGATCGATGAGTAGAGCTGTGTGAATCAAATGAACAGGTGGTAATGAATACATGGTTCATGCCTCACCTTCTTACATTGTGGACATGGAAGAGCGCAGGAGATCAAACATGGAACCATATGGACTATATAACAATCAACAGAAGATTCAGAAATGCTGTATGCCAAGTTAAAAGATACTCCAGAGCAGACTAACAAATGATCAAGTACCTTTGATGAGCAGTGTGAAAGTCAAACAGTTTAAACAGTCAGAAAGTTTAAACAGTTTGACAAAGAGAACAGGAAAACACAAGTTATGACTAAAGCTGTTGCAAAACCACCAACAAAAGAAGCAACAGTATAAGGTAGAAGTTAACAACAAATTTGCCTTGCTGAAGTTAGATAGATGGCAACACAGAGAAAGAATGGCAACTTCCACAAACAGGTAGTAGAAACAGTAAAAGGGAAAAAAGCCACTGATAAAAAAAATAAATATTAGATATCTGAAAAAGAAAGAGAAAAAAGGCAAATACAGAGAACTGGATAAATACATAAACACTTATAAGGAAGCAAAATAGAACTGGTACAACAAAGCCTTTGAAGAAATAGAACAACAGAAAGTAGATAAACCAAGAATGTACAGGAAAATAAAATAATTAATGTCAGAATCAATATGTGCCACAAGTGGGAGCATCAGAGCAAAAGATGGGACAAAAAGTCATGGAAGGCCCAGACATAATGAACAAATAAATTAGACCTGCTATGAAAAGAATGAAAAGAGGAAAACCAATGGGGTGAATAAAGTTACAGTGAAAACTATAGAGGCTTTGGAAGAATATGGAATTAGTAAAATGACACAAATTAACTAATGACATATATAACACTGGGTATATATCGGATGATTAAAGCAGATTCACTTTTGCAGCAATGTCAAAAAAGACTGGAACGGTTAAATGTGAAATACACAGAATGATAAGCTTATTAAGCCATCCGACAAAAGTAATTTTCCTTGCGTTAACATTGAGAATAGGAAAGAAACTATGAAATAGACAGTAATGAGTGCTTTAACTAGGCTAGTTTAATTATTATGCAGAAAAGACATTTAATCCAATTAGGGAACCGCTAGGTATTACTGGACGAAATATCAACAAAATACTGTAAGATTTGCAAATGATACCACCAGGGCTGTGGAGTTGGAGTCGAGGAGTCTGAGGCAATTTTGGGTACCTGGAGTTGGGTTCGGAGTCTGCAAAAATGTACCAACTCCAACTCCTAATAAATTTAAATTGTAAAGAAAAAAAATGCAGCAAGTTCAAATGTCCTATTTCACAAACAATAGTCATAATTAAGTACTTATCTGATGTAAGAATAAAGCCCTGTGCATAGCTGTGTTACTACTAATGTGAAGTTCAGCTGAGCTATTATACAACCTGACATTCACATATTGTAATCTGGATTATGGTACATTACAAAAAGTGTTTTCATTTTATGTGTTTACCAAGTTCATTTGAGTGTAAACAAGAGTAATATTGTAGGTGTAGGTGTGTGTTATGGCCTGATGCGTGTTCAGGCGTTCTTGTCTTTTGTTTAAACTGGCCAACATGGTAGAGAGTCAGCTTCCTAGCCAGTAGTTCTATGGTTAACTGACGTGTATGTTGGCCTTCTTTAATCAACATGGAAAATACATTAGCATATTAAATACAGAGGAGTCAGAGTCAGAAGTACCAGAAACTAAGGAGTCGGAGTCGAAGGATTTATCTGCCGACTCCAAAGCCCTGGATACCACACTGATTGCAGGTACACAGAGGAAGCTTTAACACTGCTAGAATGTGTGCTGGAAGAGTGAAAGGAAAGGGCTAAGGTTAAACATGAAAGTGTGTATGGTAATAACAAAGAAATCATTAAGTCCTAAATGCAATCTTATGGTGCATAGACAGAGGAGCATGTGGATAATAATGACAATGCACTTTGCAAAGATTTATGAGAGCATTTCTCTTTATCGAAGTGAAAAGAACGCAGCATAATTTAACTAAAAACAATACCATTTTTTAATTTAGAATTTCTTTAGCAAAAGAGATAAAGATGGAAACAAAAAGTGATACCTGCCTTAGGAATTCAAACATGTATATGAAACTATACAATTAATACCATCCAAAAAGGTTACTTAAAATTAGAAAAAAAATAAAACATTATTTTTACACCCAACCAACAAGCTAAAATTCATTTTGCAAGTTCCAAACCTCCACGTTTTTTTCATGCCTTACACAGCCACAGCATTGTTTAAAATGGCCAGCAACCTGCAGGCAAACAATTAGATCCAACTTACTCATATCTACAAGTTAAACACCACACACATCTGGTCCAATTGCTTACTGAGTGGAATTAAAACCTTCAAAATTTTGCAGGCAAAATAAGCAATGCAACATTTAAAAAATAAATATTTAAAAAAATGGTCAGGAATAGACTATAATGGACTAAAAAAATGTAATAACATATTAAGCTAACAGGAGGAATAACTACCTTCCGAAAAGCAATGGGCTATTGCTACTGTCATGCTGCTCCAGGTTTAAAAATCACAAAAAGTAAGCCTCTTTAATTACACTAAGCCAAAACATAAGCAAACTGAGCATTTTCCAAACACATTATCTTTGTTGTGCAGTATAAACAGTAAAGAAATAAGAACTTAGGTAAGCGAATATGCTTCTAGACACAAGCTTCAATGCAGAAGCAACCATCAAGTGCTGCTGGTTGGAAATAAAGTAACACCAGTATAGTAACACGATGAGTAGGGAAGAAGGCATCCATGTTTATATGAATGGATGGAATCAGTCCTGCACATCAGGAAACCGTGTCATTCTCGGGCCACTAGCAAACAATTTTAAACGCAAGCTAGAAGCAAGTGTACATTTTTAGGAATGTAATTAATATCTGAATACAACATAATGGTATCATAAAATAACATTTGACAAAAATGTTCATCCCTGATAATATCTAATATTGTAACAATATGGGATTGGCACTAATGAATGAAAGTGGAAAGCTTGCCTGCAACAGACCAATACTGGGCACCAAACTAAGCCACTGACTGCTCCCACATGATTTGCCACCAGTTGATCAGTATAAACCTATGATCAAAAACAGTCTAAAGCAAGCTTTTTAATTCTTTGAGAAAATATTTTTTTTTCTTAAGAAAAAAAAACATATACTACATTTTCTGTTGTTCCCCATCACCCTAATGAACCTTTTCTTAAGCAGTTTCAGTTAGCAGTGACATTGCATGTTAAAATGATTCCTTGCTTAATTTATGTGACAGACTTGATTATATAAGCATGTGTTAGGTGATGAGGAACATGAGTGAAACTACAACAGTACAACCAAAAAAAGATTTCAGCATTTGACGTTACATTTCAGACACTAAAAATCGAGACAATAGTAATCAAATAACAGAAGGACCCTATTTGCGTTAATCCTGACTAATAAAAAGAGCTCTCTACATCACATTTTTACAAGCTGAATTTAGAACATCTTCCGTACATGAACACGGTTAAAGGAAACCGTGGTTATTTCCAAACCAAACTCTAAATCAGGTATCTAAGGAGAAGCTCAATAATACGAACGACTCTCTTATTAGCAAAAACATACACTAGGACACACAGTCCAATGAGAAATCTATTTTTTTCTAAAGTCTCTAAATGAACTGCAATAAGCAGCTAGGCCTTTACTACGGTGTACTGGAGCGCCCAGTGGCGCCTAGCAACCAGAGAGACGCCACAATGACCGAGCACCGGGTATACACAAGAAGGAAACAAAAAAACATCTCTTTACAGAAGCATAACGGTCTAATACCACCTTCATACAGTTAACATTTCATATACAAAATCGTCATGAACTCTAAACTGAACTGTGCTTAACAAGCGTACTATCTTAAATCTCTTTTAGGCTAAAAGAGTTAGGCTTGCCCCTGCATTCAGGTCACATTAGATACTATAAATACACCTTGATATGACTTAGTTATACATATACGCTACATGGATATTACATATTAAAAGGAAAATGAACGCAGTTTGCATTATTTTCTCACCTCGGTAAAAATATCGTGTAGGTATCGGAAAGGAGGCTTGCTGAGCAGCTTTTCTGTAAGAGGTGGTTTTTTAATGACTTTCCCAAGGGAGTCTTGAGTCTTCTTGGTTACCGAACTGTTCATGACCGAGGAAAGTGGGGTTCACCAAGACCGTTCGCAGAAATTCTACGCGTGTGTGCGGCACGCCGTCTGGCCGCTCAGACACCAGAATACCAGGGAAGACTGAAAGGCGGGGCGTCCTCCACGATGGCCCGGCAGGTCGCGCGCGCGCGCGCTCCAAGAAGCTGTAGGAGCTGACGCGCGCGCCACCGCGTCAAAACTGTAATCACTATGCTTTCTTGATGAAACGAGAGCGAGCAGAAGAGGACTCCCACAGTGAGATCATTCAGGAATTGTGGATTTTCTTCCCACTGCCAGATTCATGCTTCCTAGATGAAACAGACCATAACATATTACGATATATGCCGTTTTTTAGTAAACAAAAAGGGATATATTCATACACTTCAAAATAACAATTAAGTATTTTGCTAATAATACCCCTTTAAGACTGCGACATTTACCTTTTACAACGTTTTTCCTTGATGAATATTACAAAGACTTTGAAGCAAAGTTAGCGTCTAGAATTTTATCTGGCTACAAAAATGTATGGACTCGCAGAATAGGAAGCTTAAAAGAGCTGTCTGCAAATCTTAGTAGGAAAAAGTATATAGCAAACGACCGTATCTTCAAAAACATATACCGTTTAAAATATCAAAACTGGGCACCTAGTTTTAGGGATAATCTGTCTGATCTTAATCTCACTTCTTGAATTTTACTAACTGACCATCGCCTCTCTCTCCTCTCAGTGTTTTTTTTTTTTTGTTAAATTCCGGAAGTTTCTTAGCAAGGCTGTTAGGGAAGTTCGCTGTGAAACCTAGCATACCAGAAACTCGAATCGCGTATACACGAACTGCCTTGTCTTTCGGACATCCAAGAATAACCAAATTTAAAATCGTATTTAGATAACCAAAAGTAATCCGGGCTCTGGGCAGCCTGAGCGATCCCAGAATGCACGGTTTGTCTGTCACGCGCCTGCGCGTCCACTGACGTGTTGTTACAGAAGCTTAGTTGCACAGCAACGACTGACAACTAGGCTTGCTTTCTTCTTTCCGCTCTAGTCACCCTTCAGTTTTGAGTCACTATTTGCCTAGAGACAGTAGTTTAACAACTGTAACGCTGTAGCACAATTTAATTATTAAGTCGTTAGTTATATAAATTTAATAATGTTAATTATGTTGCTTAAGGATTGTGGATGAGGGTATCCTAAAATAATGCAACCCCTTTACCGCCTGTCCTTGATTTATCAGTTTACTGCTCTAGGGAAAGCTGCCCCAGCACTTTTTCAAATTGTACAGTTTAATTTACATAAATATTTTTTCCCAGCACTTTTTCAAATTGTACAGTTTAATTTACATAAATATTTTTTCCCAGTCATTAATTTCATTCAGTGTTGTTGCTAACATAATTATATGTTTAAGATAAAATTCACTGCATTTTTGTTGTTATTCAAGTACATTTGCAATACAAATACAGAATGGAAAAGAAAGGCACTGTATAAAGATACAGTAGATTTTCTTTGGCATATATTTCTCAAAGGAAAATAGTAGGAAGTTGTGAAGTATAGTGTAAAAAAGAAACAAAATCAGACACAGAGGAGAGAATAAACAGTAGAATTAGAAAATGATATAATGTGGGATTGCAAACCCTGTGGGGATTGGTTATGGGTCCTTTGACTCCATTCTTCATCAACATTTAAACACTAGCAATGTTTATTGTTGTTAAGTGTCCAGAATGTGGACTCCTGAACGGAACCTTTGCCACATCAAATGTTATAAAGGGAATCTTGAAGTAATATATTTGGACCAAGAGAAATTTAAGAAGTGTTTCATAAGTGTTGATGAAATATAGATAAATCACTTCTCCAACACTACAAAAATTCAAGAGCTAAGCTCTGCTGGTAAGATTATATACATGATTATTTATAGATAGATAGACAGACAGATAGATAGATAGATAGATAGATAGATAGATACTTCATTTATGATGTTGAAGGTGTAATTCCTTTTGATTACATACTATATGAGGCCAACATACTGTAACTGGTCAGTATTATATTGTTTTGTTTTAGTGTTTACTGCAGTCAATCAAAGAAAAGCAGCAATGAAAGCTGTCAACCATCTGCTTCATCACAGTTCCCTCAACCATACTCTGCAAGTTGTAAAGGCTGCTCAAAAAACTGTAGATTCATAGAGATGCCTCATTCATTCTCTTCACAAGCTGTTATCCCCTGTGAGTAGCACCTCTTCCCCAATCCAAAGAGTTACCATTATGGGATGTTTCAAGTAGGCCACAATGAAGACAAAACGTTTTACTTGAGTGTGATAAAAATGCCTTGGGAAAGTTTTAACAAGTGTGTTGTGTATTACAGTTCAAGGGATAATATATATATATATATATATATATATAGATATAGATATATATATATATATATATATATATATTGTGAAGGACAGCCGGGTCCCATGCCCGGTAGGGACGCCTCTGCTGCTTATGTTCCGGGGGAGCCGCCATGGGAAGTCCAATACCTCCCCCGGGACGCTTGGTGGCAGCCTCCCTGGCCGTCGGTGACTCCCCAACCACCCGCAGGGCTCCATGGGAGATGGAGTCCTCCACAGCTTGGTTGGGGCCCGGCGTGGTCGCTAGGGGAGCTGCCTGCTTCCCACAGACCGGCTGGACGAGCTTTCAGCCCCACCCGGAGGTGCAATCGGGACCAGGTGGTTACTCACCTGGAATGCTTCCGGGTGGGCTATAAAAGGGCCCAGCCACCACCACTCGGCGAGCCAGAGTTGGGAGGAAGAAGGAGACGAAGCTTGCCTGGGAGGAGTGGTGGAGAATTGTGAGTTTGTGCTTTGGGACTGTGTTTGGGACTGTGTTGGGCCTGTGGGACACGGGGAAGGCGTGTGCCACGGCTGAAGAAAATAAAACCTGTGTGTTGTTGTACACGTTGCCTCTGCGTGGTCTGTGCCGGGTCGGGCCCTATATAGCGCCTTTCACAATATATATATATATATATACTCGTATATATAAATATATATATATACATACTAGGGGTCTCTGCCCCCTGCTTGCTTCGCTCACCAACCCCCAGGTATGGGTAACCAGATGCACAATTTAAAGCAATTGTTATTTTCATGGGAACTGTTACGTATGCATAATAGAGCTAACTATTTTACATTATAGCAAGTAATTAACCATAGTAAAAAATAGTAAAACGTAATAAATTGAAATAAATTTGTTTCACATTGCATTAGAGGTATTTGTTGAGTTAAACGTTTTCGTTCTTTTTTGCTTTGCTTTGAAATTAACACGCAAATACTTTTTAAACTTACACTAGTAATTAACTATAGTAAAAAAATAGTTAAATGTAATAAATTGAAAGAAAATTATGTTTCATGTTGCATGGTATTCCTTGAGTTATACATTTTAGTTCTGTTTGGCTTTAAAATTAACACGCACATACTTTTTAAACTTACACTTTTACTGTAACACTTCAGTAAAAACATACGCCAAACAACAAATCTTTTAATTCCGCGGATACACCTCTTCATTGGGAAGAAACAATACCTTTCCCTGATGGCAACACAAATTAGATGATCTACAAGTTTCTGACTTAAACTTTAAAGATGAACAATATCTACATACAGTACTTCTGTCATATCACCTATGTCCATATTCAATCTCTTTTCGCTGTTCCATTATTTCACTGTGTAATAATTTCCATTTACTATCGCTAATGCGATCTTTACTATCAGTTTTTCGTGCCTTTCAAATTTTACTACTTTCATAATCTTTAACCTGCTCTGTATGTGTATTGCGCCAATGTTTTTGAACCTCTTTACAACGTTCTTCTTTGTATTCTACTCTTTGTCTATTATTTCCGTCCCCGCTTGGACCTGCTAGGTTTTCAGTTTCACTTGGTCCGGGCTGATTATTACTTTCCTTTTTTCCGAATTCACATTTAGATCATTATTGTTCTTTTTTGAATTATTTTCTCTCCAGTGCTTTTGGGCCTCTTTTCAACATGCTGCCTTTTCTTCTTCGCTTAGTCATTGACATGTCATCAGGAACGTATAGAATTATTGTCCAGAAATGGACTATTACAAATGAAACAAATAGATTGTATAACAGTGCTGTCCAGAAAATCTTCTTTAAAGGATGAAATGGAGGACTTTTCATAAATGACTTAAAATGAGGAAAACGTAAAATTTTATAAGAGCTGAAGAGCGCAGGAGGTGTGTCTGACAAAGGCATTCACACAAATAAGAGGTGATTGGACCATGTGCACGGTTGAATATGGTTGAGAGGAGTGCGCGACTTGAAAAAATCTCCTAGCAAAAGTCTCATCTTTCGGGACATGTCCTTTTATAATATATATATATATATATATATATATATATATATATATATATATATATATATATACAGTGGTGTGAAAAACTATTTGCCCCCTTCCTGATTTCTTATTCTTTTGCATGTTTGTCACACAAAATGTTTCTGATCATCAAACACATTTAACCATTAGTCAAATATAACACAAGTAAACACAAAATGCAGTATTTAAATGATGTTTTTTATTATTTAGGGAGAAAAAAAATCCAAACCTACATGGCCCTGTGTGAAAAGTAATTGCCCCTGAACCTAATAACTGGTTGGGCCACCCTTAGCAGCAATAACTGCAATCAAGCGTTTGCGATAACTTGCAATGAGTCTTTTACAGCGCTCTGGATGAATTTTGGCCCACTCATCTTTGCAGAATTGTTGTAATTCAGCTTTATTTGAGGGTTTTCTAGCATGAACCTCCTTTTTAAGGTCATGCCATAGCATCTCAATTGGATTCAGGTCAGGACTTTGACTAGGCCACTCCAAAGTCTTCATTTTGTTTTTCTTCAGCCATTCAGAGGTGGATTTGCTGGTGTGTTTTGGGTCATTGTCCTGTGGCAGCACCTAAGATCGCTTCAGCTTGAGTTGACAAACAGATGGCCGGACATTCTCCTTCAGGATTTTTTGGTAGACAGTAGAATTCATGGTTCCATCTATCACAGCAAGCCTTTCAGGTCCTGAAGCAGCAAAACAACCCCAGACCATCACACTACCACCACCATATTTTACTGTTGGTATGATCTTTTTCTGAAATGCTGTGTTCCTTTTACGCCAGATGTAACGGGACATTTGCCTTCCAAAAAGTTCAACTTTTGTCTCATCAGTCCACAAGGTATTTTCCCAAAAGTCTTGGCAATCATTAAGATGTTTCTTAGCAAAATTGAGACAAGCCCTAATGTTCTTTTTGCTTAACAGTGGTTTGCGTCTTGGAAATCTGCCATGCAGGCCGTTTTTGCCCAGTCTCTTTCTTATGGTGGAGTCGTGAACACTGACCTTAATTGAGGCAAGTGAGGCCTGCATTTCTTTAGACGTTGTCCTGGGGTCTTTTGTGACCTCTCGGATGAGTCATCTCTGCGCTCTTGGGGTAATTTTGGTCGACTGGCCTCTCCTGGGAAGGTTCACCACTGTTCCATGTTTTTGCCATTTGTGGATAATGGCTCTCATTGTGGTTCGCTGGAGTCCCAAAGCTTTAGAAATGGCTTTATAACCTTTACCAGACTGATAGATCTCAATTACTTCTGTTCTCATTTGTTCCTGAATTTCTTTGGATCTTGGCATGATGTCTAGCTTTTGAGGTGCTTTTGGTCTACTTCTCTGTGTCAGGCAGCTTCTATTTAAGTGATTTTTTGATTGAAACAGGTGTGGCAGTAATCAGGCCTGGGGGTGGCTACGGAAATTTAACTCGGTGTGATACACCAAAGTTAGGTTATTTTTTAACAAGGGGGCAATTGCTTTTTCACACAGGGCAATGTAGGTTTGGATTTTTTTTCTCCCTAAATAATAAAAACCATCATTTAAAAACTGCATTTTGTGTTTACTTGTGTTATATTTGACTAATGGTTAAATGTGTTTGATGATCAGAAACATTTTGTGTGACAAACATGCAAAAGAATAAGAAATCAGGAAGGGGGCAAATAGTTTTTCACACCACTGTATATATATATTGTGAACGATGGCCCGGACACAGACAGACGGACATCTTAGGTTCACCCAACACACCCTTTATTTACAATATTTACAAGAGTTTACTTCATGTGCACCCCCGGTGCATCAAGCACCGATCCCCCAAAGTCCAGGCTGCACAGTCCTTCGTGCCTCTCTCTTGGCCGCCTCCAGTCCTCTCTCCAGTTCTGTCCACTTCCACCCGACTTCCGTTCTCGACTGAAGGGTGGCGGCCCCTTAAATAGGAACCCGAAGACACGCCCCAGTGTGGTGGAAGTGCCAGCTCTGCGCACCCAGAAGCCCTTCGGGTGTCCCCTGTCTTCTTCCCTCCAACACTTCCTGGTGTGGCGGAAGTGCTGGGCTCCAGGGTTGTTCAGGCACCAGGGCGCCACCTGGCGGTGGCCACAGGTCCCTACAGGGCTGGGCTTCCAAGCCCTTTACCCGTGGCCCGCAACATAACCAGGGCAGTCGCCCCCTCGCGGTCTGGAGGAGGTACAAGCCCTCCTCCGGTCCTCCTGGGCGTCCCGGCTCCAGCCCCGGCCGGATGCCACAGTGCCCCACCGCCAGCGAAGACATGTCGGTCCGAGCAGCACTTCCCGAGAGGGCAGCATGTCCCCAGGGTCCAACATGGCACCCTGGGACATCTCATTTCAGCAACCCCTCCGACGCCAACGCGCCCCTCTGGTCTGCGCCGCTCTCGCCTCCACCGTCCCCTCCAGCCGGGGCACGGCTTCTCCGGTGGGGAGTCCTCCCATGGAGTGGCCCGTTCTAGGAGGGCAGGTTCCTAACGGTATTGGTCCCAGCGCTCGTCGGGGCTTCGATCCTGTGCAAAGAGAAAAGGGAGGGCCAGAAGCGCTGCCTGGGCACTCGCCCCGAGCGTCTCTGTACCGGCAGCGCTCTCCCCCCCTACCGACAGCCCGCGACTTGCCTGTCTGGCTCCTCCGCTGCAGGTTCCATGCCCATCCGTTCGTCATTTGCGGGACCGCTCTCGCAGGCGGCTCCTCCACCCGCCCAGGGGTTTCCCTCTGCCTCTGCAGAGGACGGCCCTTTACTGGACGCGCACCCAGCGACACGTCCCCTCCTATCGGAGGAACCGGCACTCACCCCTTGGTTCCTCCCTCTTCTCTTGGACGCCCTGACGGTCTGGGTCTGAGCATGGTGACAGCTCAAATCCAGCCCCGTCTGCGTCCCTACAGAGCGACAGGAGACTGCCGCGGGCTTGGAGCGCAGGGCGCTAGGACCCAGGGCACTCATCAGCCCCTGTCTTGCCAGCCCATGCAAACTCGCTCTCCTCGCTCCGCAGGCAGTCTGCACCGCCGCATCCGCTGTTGGGGAATTGCCTACTTGGTGCTGGTTATTCCTATTACAGTCACGGTCGGCGAATCCCCACCTATGCTGTACAGGGAACGCAAGAGCTTCCTTCCCCGCAGTACTCTGCCGGCCAAAAGCTCCAGCGTCGCGCCGATCCTCCGTATCACGCGGCGTCTCCCATGACGCGACCGCCTTCCCCTTCAGCTGCTCCAGCTGGACGGCGAGAGCACTTAGCATCTGTAAGAAAGGCAACTCTGTGGGCCACCGGCGAAAACTGGGAGACAGACGTCGGTGGGCTTACCTGTCCATCAGCCGCACTCGTCGTCTGCCTCCTGTGGGCCACTCCCTCTGGCCCAGTCGGGTATCCTCCCGGCACGAGACTGGCATTCCTTCGTCCCACCTCTGTACCGTCATTGGCGGGCACACAAGACACACCGGCCAATCCCGTGCCTGTCAGCGGGCAGGACATCCGGCCCGCGGCCATCTTGTCTCCCCTTCTCTGGGTGTGGTGGCGTGCCTCCTGGCAGCCTCACAGCTGCTAAGCTGCAGCGGCTCCGATTCGCAGCCTCCTTCGCTGCCGCCCTCGCGCTGCCGACAGCCCGTGGACCGGCGTGCTCCTGCCACGGACTCGGATCCGGTTCGTCCCTTCCTGTGGGAAACAAGCTACGTCTGACCCCAAAGGGCCGATTACTGCAGTGCAGGGCACTCACCTCCCGGATCCCGTCACTCCGAGGCCCCTGCCTCGGTGTGGCCTTCTGTGTTGCCACACCGGCCTGGCTGTCCGTCCTGACAGCGCGAGTCTCGGAGCCGCTGCACTCTGGCAATGCCCGTTCTCCTTCCTCCGCACCCGGGGAACATGGCCATACTGTGGTCCGGCGGCGGCCCGTGGGGTAAATTGCTCCCGCAGAGCTTTGCACGTGCCGCTCCCGCGGCGAGTGTGTGGGGTCCGCTGCTGCGCCGGGCCGTCCACAGAATGATTTCTCTTGAACTCAGGTCCCCACCTCGACCCAGGTGGAGCATCCTGCCGACTACGCGACTGTGAACTCGAACCCGGACACAGACAGACGGACATCTTAAGTTCACCCAACACATCCTTTATTTACAATATTTACAGTTTAGTTCACGTGCACCCCCAGTGCCTCCAGCACCGATCCCCCCAAAGTCCAGGCCACACAGTCCTTCGTGCCTCTCTCTTGGCCACCCCCAGTCCTCTCTCCAGCTCTGTCCACTTCCACCCGACTTCCGCTCTCGACTGAAGGGAGGCGGCCCCTTAAATAGGAACCCGGATGGGCTCCAGCTGCTTCCTGGCATTCCTCCAAAGACACGCCCCAGTGTGGCGGAAGTGCCGGCTGCGCACCCAGAAGCCCTCCAAGTGTCTCCGTCTTCTTCCCCCCAGCACTTCCTGGTGTGGCGGAAGTGCTGGGCTCCAGGGTTGTTCAGGCACTGGGGCGCCGCCTGGTGGTGGCCACGGGTCCCTACAGGGCTGGGCTTCCAAGCCCTTTACCCGTGGCCCCCAACATAACCAGGGCGGTCGCCCCCTCACGGTCTGGAGGAGGTACAAGCCCTCCTCCGGTCCTCCTGGGCGTCCTGGCCATATTGTAGGAGAAAACACACAAGATTCTCATAAAGTGTCTGGGGCACCCAATGGTAAACCCCGTATATTGAAATAGGCGCAAAAGGCACACAAGAAAATGTGTGGTAGTGTTGTTTCATAGACTATATCTGTGTGGAAACTGAGTCTGCCCCTAAATGGCGGTATCTTCAGCTATGATGGTTTCTGAGAGGAAGAGGCAGGTATAGTTGGTCGGTACCCGGAAATGACATCATGGATGTTGGCCCGTCAATCTTTCTTTCTACAGAGGGGAAAGAGGAAGAGATACTGTTATAGTACACTGTCCCCATGTGTACCGGATTAATATTGTCATCAACTGCTGTAGAAAAAAAAAAATATATATATATATACTAGCCGAAATACCCAGCGTTGCCCGGGAGGAAAATAAAGTGGTTTTTTTTAATTGTTTGAGAAAAATATAATAAAAAATAACTTTAAAAATAAAAATAAATTAACAAACAATGAAGACTCAGGGCGGCACGGTGGCACAGTGGTAGCGCTGTGTCTGCGTGGGTTTCCTCCGGGTGCTCTGGTTTGCTCCCACAGTCCAAAGACATGCATACATCCTAAATTATCCCTAGTATGTGTGTGTGTGTGTGTGTATGCCCTGTGGTGGGCTGGCGCCCTGTCCGGGGTTTGTTTCCTGCCTTGCACCCTGTGTTGGCTGGGATTAGCTCCAGCAGACCCCTGTGACCCTGTAGTTAGGATATAGCGGGTTGGATAATGGATGGATGGATGAAGACTCACTAATGTGCTTGTCTTGCGGTCTTGTATGTATGTATGTTATCATCCAGTTGACGCTCGGAACTGGCCAACTCTATTTAATTTGAAAAACAACAGGGGCACAGTGCTGCTTAAACATAAAGAATGCTGGCAGTCGCCTGCTATATATTAACTGTGTAAGCCAAGCACAGGATCCTAGAAAGTATTGAAATCATCAGAACTACTCTGGGCTCTCTCTGCTATGAGGATTCGTATTGCTGACGTGCTCGCATCATTTTTGCTTTAGCAGCTAAGCGACTGTCTTTCTTAGGAGGTTTCCTTTTTCCAGTGTGCTGGCCTCGCTTGTATATCCTCGGAGCTGCAGCCCTCACCCCGACTCTACGTCTCACTTCTGGGCCAGACAGACACACACACTTGCACGCATAGAACTCTATTTAATTTCAAAAGGAATAGGCAGGCAATGGTGCTAAAACATAAAGAATGCTGGCAGTCACCTCCAGTTCGCCCTCTGGTGGTCATTCCGAGTGTTTACTGAATGATAACATGCATACAAGACAGTAAGGTCACCCCCCACCCTACCCAGAAGGGGATGGGTTAGGGTTGATTTCACCCTACAGTATTTTTAGTTGACCATTGAGAAACATATGTACCAAGTTTCATGAAAATCGCTCCAGCCGTTCGGACGTGTTGTTGGAACATACATACATACACACATTGAATTTTATATATATAGATGTTGTAAGAAAACATAGAGATACTCATAAAGGGTCTGTGACACCCAGAGGCAAACCCTGTATATTATAAAAGGCACAAAAAAAAATGTGGTAAACGCTATAGCAAGACTGGTCTCGTTGTATCAGTCTAGTCTGCCACAAGATGGCAGTTGTTCCGTTTATGATGGTTTCTGAAAGGAAGAGACTGTATACAAATGGGTTGACTCTGGAAATGATGTCATAGATGGTGGCATATCAATCTTCCTTTCTGCAAAGGGAAAAGAAGAAGAGATACCATTATTGCTTAGTGCCCTCAGGTGGTCCAGGATAATATTGTCATCATCTAAGCCCATAAGTTGTTTCCCAAACACACGTCTGTGACTGACTACAGTGGAACCTTGGTTTACGAGTAACTTGGTTTACGAGTGTTTTGCAAGACGAGCAAAAATTTTTAATAAATTTTGACTTGATAAACAAGCGATGTCTTGCAATACGAATAGTATGGATACACTTTGTCTGCTGAGCGTTATGTGATCACAACTGAGCTGATGGTTCTTCTCTCTCTCCTTATCTCGCTCGCTTGCTCCCGCAGCACAACTCTCTCATTCTCTCTCTCTCATCTCGCTCCCCCTGCGCGTGTCTCTCTTTCTCTCTCTCATCTCGCCCGCCCAGCGCGTCTCTCTCTCTCTCTCTGGCAATCGTCTCCTATTCTCCGTCTGAGTCTGTGTGCCTCACTCATATAGTCACATCTGTTTACTACAGCATTGTGACTGTGTGTGTGTGCGCTGTGAAGTGCAAGTGCCCATCTTGCTCCCCAAAACACGAAGCTGAGTCTCAGTACTTTAACACCAGCTTTATTCAGCTTGAGACAGCAACGGCGCTGTTATTTATTGTACTGGGAACTTTATAATGTTCCTTTTATGACCCATTGACGACAGGCGCTTATAGCATGTCTGCGATCTTTTTGGATGCGCTTATATGGCGAACTGCTACAGCGCTGGGAGACTGTGATTGCTTTGGGACGCTCTTCCGCGTGTTGTCCCGTTGGGTGGAATCCCACATGAGTTTAGAAACTCACACCAGCCATGATTCTTTATAAAGGTAAAGTGCAGGTTAATTTGTATTATGTATTTTACTTTATATTTTGTATTAATCATTTTTATATGAATAGTTTTGGGTTGTGGAACGAATCATCTGAGTTTCCATTATTTCTTATGGGGAAATTCGCTTTGATATATGAGTGCTTTGGATTGCGAGCACATTTCCAGAACGAATTATGCTTGCAAACCGAGGTTCCACTTGTATATATAAATATAAATATGTCACACATGGGTGCCCGAGGATTACCTTTGGAACTTTGATGATGCTCATGATAACACTTCAGGGTTAGATGAGGTGCTGTCGATAATAGTATCATCTCCTTTTTCCTTCTGTAGTTCCAAGAAGACACCCAGTGAGGGCAATCGAGATATGCCCACAACATCCAGAGAAGCCCCATCATATAAATTCAGACATCCCCAGAAGGAATGGTTGCATAAGGAAACTGGGTTATTTATATTAAGGATGTCCCACAACCTTCTTGATAAAGCCTTTTCATTAGAGAGACCTCCTTGGCTTTACTGGCACGTATCAGACCTTTTTACTGTTGTGCTTCCAAGAGCCTGGTTAAGTCTTGTTTTTTGGACTCTAAAATTAAATAGGTTGACCCAGTTTGCCCCTCTAAACATTCCTGAAGACTAATCAGTTCATTTGTCCCCTGATAATACAGTATATATATTATAAGAAAGACAAAAAAAACCAATATGTAAAGAGTTAGGGCATCATATAATTGGCAGAGTGGTTTGGCAAAACAAAAGATAGAGCAACTGCAAGAGATCATTGTGATTACAGAGTAATGTCTTCTTCATATGTGAGTCTATATCTGACTGGTGGTGGTGCCATTTTAAATAGTTCTGAGAGGAAGAGGCAGGTCCATAGAAGTAAGTGGAACTGATGCCAAAGTTCCTCAGGTCATCAATCTTCTGTTCTTGCAGGCAAAACTGACAAGAAAATGTGTACAACAGCACCCTCTCCCAACTTGGAGTGTAATTGCGAATAACAAATAAGCCCTGAAGATGTCTCTCATTCATGAGTGTGTGAAACTAATCTCAGCCAAGACCTGTCAGTTCAGGCAGCCAGAACAAATAAATCATAGGAACAAGAGAGAATATTGACATTGGCATTAAGGGAGCCCCAACAATGTTACATTACCTGGATGGGAGGCCAAAGTGACAACACAGAAAGATTGGTCAATGGAACAAGGAGATAAATTTGTACCTGGCTGGTACGTTTTAAGGGGTGAACAGAGAAGAAACAAGGATTGGGATTGGTTCTATCCTCCATACACTAGATGGCAGTGACCCTCATATTGTAACCCAGATGGGACACTGGCAGGGGGTGCTTGGGACTTGCAGACCCTGTTGGGGTCCCTGTGGACTGATAGAGGGCACTGTCGGGGAAGGACCTTTCTACTTTTTTATGGCCCAGAAGTGCTTTCTCAAGGGCACAGTGTGATACCAGAAACATTCCCGGGTCTGACATACAAGGAGTCTGCTGCCTCACAGCGGAGAGGCAGTGGGCAACACCCAGCACAGATATAGAAGAGGAAAAATTGTGTATTATTCTGATTGTGTATTGTTTTTGTGGGTGATTACTGGAGGGAAGAAGTGCCTGGTAAGAATAAATATCCTTTATTTTATCACATCAACATGTGCTGTGTTACTGTGTCTTGAGTTTGGGGCTCAGTGGTGCTGCCTTGTGGTCACACACCACTAATTTGTACAGCTACAATTCAAAGGACCATCTAGTGACATGTGTGTTGGATTCCTTGTGTGGCCATCCACTATAATGGTGCATGGTCAGTGACAAGGGTAAATTCATGGCCCAGAAGGTACTACCTTAGCTAGAGAATTGCCCACTTGATCACCAGAGCTTCCCTTTCAACTATCGCAAGCCAATCTCTGTATCTGAGATACAGTATCTGAAGCACTAATCTGAAGAATAAAGGTTGCAGAAAAATCAGTGGAAATCAAATAATAATAATAATTCTTTGCACTTATATAGCGCTTTTCTCACTACTCAAAGCACTCAATACTAGTGCAGACATCAGGGACTGTTTCAAGTCACGAAAAGCAGCCTCCACTTTTTCATCCCATGCAGCATATTTAGGGTGCAGTTTTTTGTTGGGTTTGTCAAGGGCAGAGCTCTTTCGGAAAATTGAGGTACAAACCAATGGTTGGGCCTTTTGACTTTATACACCAAACATTGAAGAGTGGCTTGTGCTCTGTGCAAACCTAAAGGAAGGATACGGTATGGCCACTGTTCACTAGGGGTGCTAAATGCTGTCTTTTCCTTAGTGGCTGCCATTAAATACATTTGCCAACACCCTTTTGATCCCAGACCAAGACACAATAGCCATTTTTATTTAAATGCCCAGTAAGATTTTAGGCAACACATGACTAAGGGTATTGGTTTTTGTTTTTTGTAAAAGGAGAAGTAGATATTGCTGGTAAGTATTTTTGTAAACTGGATTAATGGGAAGCCACCCCATGAACAGAAAAGAACCTTCCTTCTGTTAGGCTTAGAAGGGTGTTTGTTGTTGTTAATTTTTTGGTATTTTGCACTCTTTGGCATTATTTTGGACTTACAGGAAAAAAATTACAGAGACAACCAGTTAACCTGGGTAAACCTGGAGAATGGCCACTAAACCAGTGTTGATAATGATGATGGCAGTGATGGGGATTGCTAGAAATTGTCCTTCTATCTTCATTAATGTATAGATCTTACCTTTTTTTTTGCAAAACAGAGAAAGAGAAACCAAAATGATTAATACTCCAAACAAACAGAATCACAATATGTTCAAGTCTAAAATATGTTTTTTTCAACATAAAACTAAACAGATCACACTCTATATGAAAAACACAAACAATTCCAAAAACAGTTGCTATGGTCATTGCAAAAAATTTGCTGTAGTTAAAAGTGGCAGAGAAAAGGAAGAACAGCAGGAACTAAGAGAAAAGGTTTTGAGAAAAATCAAGGAAGTAAAGAAATGTAGGTAACTGTCAAGAAAAGTATCTATAAATGTCTCATAAACAAAAAAAAGCACTACATGTATTGTTCAATTACAGTAGCTCTCCTTGTAAATCCAGCAAGATGCTTTGTGTGTGATTAATCAGGATATCAGATACATACAGCACCACATGCATATCACTTCCCATCTTTAACCACTACATTGCATTCTGTTTCTTTATCTAGATCTTGCAACAGAGACTCATTTGGTCAAGTCAAAATCTTCAGTGGTGAATATGACAATGTTCATTCATAATGGTTTTAATTGATTATTATTGACTAATGCCCATTCCACTTTTTGAAATTTCTGAGCCAATCTGTTTCTGCTAAAGAAGGTTATCCAAGGGGTAACATAATGAACATTTATTTCAGTGATGAAAAACAATTTATGCCTGTCATTGTATAATTGAAAAAGAAAAAAACCCTGGAGACAATGGATAAAGGCCACTTATCTAGCCATTTTCTTATTTCTACAGTAGTTCTTTCCATACAGTGCTAATGGCAGGTGTGACTGAAGTAGGGCTGTATTACCAGACAGCCTAATATCAGATGTGCATATACAAACATACAGAATGCACTCTGACTCTTCACTTGAAATAGAAGGAGATAACAATGCACCCCCTTGTACACAAACACTTATAAACAAGAATTTAAAAAAAGGAAAACTAAATTGTTCTACTATGCAGCAGTCTGGATAAGGGAATTTTGCATTTTTGTTACATGAAAGGAAATGCTTGCATTGAAAATGACATCTGTGTTTGGCTTGCCCCTTACCTTACCTTATAAAATCCAAAATTTCAGTTGTATAACTGTCACACAAGTGACATAACTGGCTGCTATAAAGAAAAAGCTTAACACCTTACTTTTGCTACTGGTGAAAAAAGAGCCTGAAAATTATTGTGAGTATCAAAAGGTCAGGAGATGGTAAATTCGAACAAGAAGTAGTCAGAGCTGAAAAAGAAAGTCATAGCCAGGATGTCAAAATGTACCAAAAAATATGCAAGCCAAGGGGTAAGACAAAAGTCAAACGTGAAGGATGTAAGCCAGTGTCAGGAAAGAAAAGAATCATCCTAGCACTACAGACTACTTGGAAATAAGCTAAGTATGGTGAAGTAGATGTTTTTTTTCAACAAGGGATAGTGAATACTGAAACTGTCACATATTTATAGCATCACCACTTGCAACATCATTAATGTGATAAATGAGGTCAAGGGATGCTTCCAATAACATTGCACAAATAGTAAAATCAAGATGTTAGATAAAAAGCATCTTTTCAGAACAAAATCAAAATAAAAACTAAACAATGGAAAAAGGATCTGCAGGTCCAAAAATCCCAAAAAATAATAAAACATGCATGGAAACTAATAATATTACTACTGCATTATAATATGTCATTGTTGGCGTAAGTGAATTTTAATGTACTGTATGTAGGGCCAGAAAATTGTAATTAGAAAAAAAAAATCATTGGAAACCCAGAAAAAACTGCAATGAAAAATGACAAAAAACTAAATATTTTTCCAGCAGTTATCCAGTACAGACAGCAATACTTTAAAAGCCGTAAAAGTTAAATAGCACAAATAGGAAACAGCAAATTAACTAAATGCAAACTTCACCTTAATGTAATATAATACATAAATGGAACACATAAGAAACAAATAAAAGTAGTATTGAAAGATTTTAAGCGAAGAGTTAAAAGAAGAGTCCAATCTGCTTGGCACATTCAAGGTATGGATATACCAGAATAGCATCCTACAAAGTATTCTTTGGTCATTGCTGGTGTATGAAGTTCTAATCTTTGCTGTCAAGTACATGGAGTGGAAAGTCGGGAGCTTTCTCAGATGGTAGGGTAGCTGGGGACACCCATAAGTATAAACAGCATCTTACTTTATGGGAAAATACCAGGCTACAACTCCCTTTAAAGTCAAGACCCTGGGTGGGGAGTTGAAAATAATACAGGTTAGAAAAGCAAAAGGACTCCAATGACCCAAGAGTGACCCAGACAGGAGTCATTGTCTAAACAGGGACAAAGTGAAGAGCAGACAAAACCATGCAGCAGTCTCAGCTGAACCAAAGTATTCTGGCAGGAGTGGTGACCCGGGGAAAATCTAGCTTGGGATACTTTCCAAACCCTTGGTATAATACTGCCAATGGGAAGGATGGATATATGCTGACCAAAGAACAAGTGAGAGCAGCCATAGATGAGGAGACGTCCACCAAAGCAGAGGGCATTTAAGCAGCTGTAATCTTGGATAAATTGGGCACCAGTAAAGGGCAGCAGAGTGACATTGGATAACCTCTGGTAAGGAGAGCCACACTCAATCAAGTTCCTGGTCCAAGTGGTGTATAATGTCTTGCTAAGTCCACCCAACGTCCTGGGATAGTGTTGAGGATACCAACTGTCTGTTGTGCTCTAGGAGTGCAAACTTAGAATACATCTTGAGCTGTTGCCTAAAACTCTTGAATAGGGCCAATATAGCTGGCAACACAAGTCCATTACCGATGGAACCTTCTCAGAAGTCAGCTGCAACAAAGGGGCACAACCTTACAACCAACCCATGCACCTTTGTGAGTGGTAGAAGGCAGCCAAGAGCAAGTGCTAAAGCAACCACTCTGACTCTGACATCAGAGTATGGGTTGGGGGATAAACTGCAACTGAATGCTCATGACTAACATGGGAAAACAACCAACATTTCCACAGCATGTCGATGAAACTATTGTGAGACCTGACAACATCTTGGTTTCATAGTCAATAAAGCATATAATCCTCCGGATGGTGTGGTGTATGAAACATCTATAGGGGACCCATCAGAGGAAGTTAGTCAAATAGGAAGAACTGTTAGAGCTGCAGGTCAAAGTGCATGGCCATATAGTTGGGCTACAGGAGCTTCCCCAGGCAATCCCTTTCGATGCATCCAGTCAATTAACATAGCAGGAGTAGACAGAGTGCTATCATGAGTTCCATTGTGGCAGCAAAGAGGTCCTTGGGATGGTCTTGGATTTTTAGGACAACTCCATGGGCAAGTTCACACTACTTTAATATTAGGCACAACATGATTGACCATGATTAATGTTAAAAAACCTGAAACACCCAATGACCCCAGGTCAAATCACTGATAATGTGTTCAAGTGCATCATAAGTCAATGTTCCTAAAATTTGAGGTAATGGGATTTTGCTGGAAGCTGAAAGAAATGAAAAATGTTATTCCTAAACTCTGCAATTGGAGTGTATCCTATATAGTTGGAATAAGTGTAAGGGTGTCTCAAATCAAAACTAATATATATTTTAATTAAATTAAAAGGAAAGAATAACAAAGAAAATTTACTACCAATTCTTTTCAAAGTGTAAATGCCAGTAGCTGAGTACCTCCTATGTTTCCACATTGTTACATAGACACCCTGATTGGCACGGTACCAGGCTGAGTGATCAATTGAAAATATTTTACCATATCATACAGGTGAATTACACCTCACTTCGACACAAACAATACCTCATTTGCAAGCAACAGGTGTTGACTTCACACTCCTAGTGATCAAATTATTTATTTATTTATTTTGGTATGAAATCATACATGTGGTATTTCATAAATTGGCACAAAAATATTTGAAAAAAATTATAATTATTCTGTATAAGGAATACCCAATTGTTATGCATCAGGCAAAAAGTTCCAACCAATAGATTTCAACGAATGTGATGAACCCTCCCACTGACCAAACAATCACAAGCTATATGCTAAAAACCAGAAAATTGTTACACATTTGTTTTGATTTTTACTGTGCTCTTGCGCTTCACAAAACAACAGCAAATATCTATAAGTGATACACCATTACTTACAGTGGGTTCTATTGATCAAAACAAGTCCAAGCACATTATTGTACAATGCATAAATCATGAGATATCTTCCAAATAAGAGAAGTCGCAAATACCACCTCACATTTCCAGGTCATTAGCTCTGATTTAATAGGTTGCACACTCGCAAACTTTATACCATTGGATGGTAGCGACTTTGACATGTCAAATGATAAGTAGATGTCCATATAAGGAAATAAGGAGACCCAGCTGACAGTGTGTGTAAAAAAAAATACACAATTTGAAGAAAGAATAAACAATGTAAATAGTTTCATGTAAATGTGTAGGTGGGGTAGTGTGTTACTAGGATGTAAGAGTGTATTAGGGTATGGGGTTCAGAGATTTTATATGATTCACTATTTTATGTGTAATAACATTTTTCTGAACCTGGATAGCCATTTGGAGAGATTTTAGATAGGGGAAGTGACCCATGGCACCAAATGCTGCAACTATTTATTTCTTTGTGTTATCAACATGAAACTTCAGACATATACAGTTGACATGACTGGGAATGCCTAAGAGGTGAAAAACCTGCCCTGGCATTACTTGCACATGAGATATGCTGTATCAGACAATGACAATTTGAAAATATTTTTTCCTAGCTTAGCAGCAGTTTCTGATTAAAGGAATGTTTAATTCTGACACAAATACAGATTCTATCACACTCGAGAAGTTATCTGTCAGTTTATAATGAAAAATTGAATATCCTGCTTTCATTTTTTGAACAATAAGTTTTTATTGTGGGGTAGGGTGGAGATTGCTGAAAAATGCAATTGCAGCTTAAACATCCAAGCTATAAAGAAAGCAACATACTCAACATATTAAATTTAGTTATTTAATTAAAAGAAAAAACATCATAATTTCCAGTCTCACAATATTGTGCATTTCTCATACATGCTAATCTAATTGCTATTTTCAGTTTTCTAAACAACAACCACTAAATCACATTTGAGATTTTAGCACGAATGGAATATCATCTGCTTAAACTTCATAATTACGGTATGCCCTTCAGCAGAAACAGCTATCAAGGTGATGGATTACAGTGTACAGATTCCATAGTAACTTTTTAAAAAAATGAAGATGTGTATTTTAAATTATCCATCCATCATTCCATCTCCTACACTTGCTTATACAGGACATGGAAACAGGGAACATGGAGCCCATCACAGCAAGGAACAGGTGCAAGGCAGAAGCAATCCCTCCAATCGAAGGATGAGTACACACACAATGCTTTAAAACATTCCTTTATTAAGTACTTCAAATTTATGTCTGTTTATCTACACATATACACACACTATATCAGAATTTGCCTGTGAATCATTTTTTAAAATTATTTTTACACAAAAGAAATTGTTCAGGTTTTTAAAGAAATTCAGTTTTCACACTAACCCTGTTCTTATTCTGTTACATGACTATAAAAGAAAAAGTCAAAGCATTAAAAAAATTGAACTCTCTTAATTATATACTGTTTTTTCAATTCACACTACTGCTCTACACACAATCCTTTCTTACTGTACAGTACATCCATCCATCCATTATCCAACCGCTATATCCTAACACAGAATCACGGGGGTCTGCTGGAGCCAATCCCATCCAACACAGGGTACAAGGCAAGAACAAACCCTGAGCAGGGCGCCAGCCCACCGCAGGGCACACACACACACACCAAGCACACACTAGGGACAATTTAGGATTGTCAGTGCACCTTACCTGCATGTCTTTGGACTGTGGGAGGAAACCAGAGTACCTGGAGGAAATCTACGTAGACATGGAGAGAACATGCAAACTCCACGCAGGGATGACCCGGGAACCCAGGTCTCCTTAGTGCGAGGCAGCAGCGCTACCATTGCTCCACCGTGCCACTATCTTACTGTACATCCTTTCTAAATTTCTCTGTAGCAAACCTCACTTGCCATTGTTTGTGAAATGCTAAAAATAACTTAATTATTCTTTCAAGATGATTCTGTACAAGTTAAAAGAACACACCTCTCTCTCAGTTGAGAAGCAGGTGTGTTCAGGGGTAGTTCCAGTATTACATTAATGGGCCCCAGAAGCAACTTCAGTCTACATTGCTTAAGAATTTGTGGGTGTCTACTATATGAGAAGGTTTTTTTAACCTCTACATGTTTCAGTTAAATTTAAAAAAAATTGTGGTGATGTATCATGGATCAAGTCAATTGAAGAAGATAACAGCAGCTACCCAGATCCCCTTGCCAGTTGTGAAGGGCCCTCATAACAATTCAAGCTTCAGGGCCCTAAAAATGTAGGTTCACCACTGGGTGTGTCTCAGAAGTATCCCAACCTAACTTTCCCTAAATCTGTTTTTTTTTTTAATGCTCCAAAACTTTTAAAAAGAACCACATCCTAAACAACCCTCTTCCATTCTCTCTGTGCTGAAAGACAAAAAATTTCCAAGACTGCAGTTTTCCAGACGTGATACCTGTTGTATCACGTGCAGATTGGTAATCAATGGGTTCACTTAACTTTTACTTATGATTACAGGTTTTGCAATGAGGGCTCACAAAGCTGAAATTTTACTCAAATTTAGGGAATGCTATAGAATGATATTGGATTTGGTCATATTATGGAATCACCTTTATAATATGTGATTTGGGTCATTTAATGGAAATGAGCATGCAGTCCATTTAGAGACACATTTACATGCATAATACAGAACAAGTCCACTGGTGAAACAAAAAAACTTAAACATTAAAATTTCCAAAATAATAATCAAGTTACAGAATTAGATATGTCTGCAGAAATGTCCCTCCAGATACTTCAAATTTCCACCCGTATCCTAAAGATTTAAATATTATATTATTTGAGTGAATGTGGTTGTCTGCCTAAATGTGTTCTGTGATGGACTTGATGTCAGTTTATGGTGGTTTTCTGCTTTATTCCTTATACCCCAAAATCCTCACCAAATTATGAAAGTATTGAATTAGTGTACAGTAATATATCTATAATAAAATTAAACCTAACAATTTTTCTGTGACCTTGAAATAAATAGATTAAATAGGCTGTGAAAAGATTGTAGAACGAAGTAAGTATTATTCATGGTATAGTAGCTCTGTACAAAATACTACTATATATTTAAAACTACAGAGTATATTTACAGGAACTTTTTAAACATCCATTTCTAACTTCACAAAAGTCAATTGCCCTTAAGTTTTCTTTTAAGGTAATTTTTTGAACATGCAGAATCACTGGTTGTACAAGTATTATGGGTGGATTTACAACAAGTGAAATAAATCAGTTTAATGCTGTCACTCCTGCCATTTCCACATGTGGCTGATTAGTTCATGAATTAAATCGTAAGGTGTGCCAGTTAGGTTAATACTTTAGTCAAACATAAAATGATGGCTTTGTAATTTAACTCTTTTAATCTATCTAAGCTTTACAGACCCCTTCACCACTAAAAGATTAACTTGCATCTAAATTACATCTAATTTACTGTGCATTTAGAAAGAAGAGTGCATAACAATAGCTCATTAATAGAATGGTTATTTGACACTTAATCCTATTATTAGTTACACGTGCCGCTTGGAAATTTCAGTATTTTTATTACATCTGGTGCCTCTAGTCCAAAACGAATACAGATTTATTTTTATTTTAATGGATTACACTAGCACTAGCAAGGGGTGGAATCTACATTCTGAATTATCCAAGTAATAGTATTGGGATATGGAATATATCAGGTCACATTTACTATAGTACACTGTGTGGCCAAACATTTATTCAAGTGTCACTTCATCCAGTAAGATTATCTCCTTGGTCCAAAGTAACTTTATATCAATCCATACTGTATACCCAATCATCCATCCATTGCATTTGTGAGTTCATCTTCTAGTATAGAGTAATGGGCAATCAAATACAGTCTTTGCTTCAACAGATGCAAGGCAAGAACTAGCTAGGCCTTAGACAGGATAGCTTACTCTCACACAGGAATATCAGACAGCCTAGCAGAAAGTCTTAGGACTTAGAAATTAGACCAGAATCTTTAAAACAAATGCAGTGAAAATATGTTTTTTTGCCTTCACCCTTTAGAAGAATGAAATAGTTTTTATAATTAGGATTTTTATCTTAATACAACCCTCCTGATGAATGTCTAAGGAATTTTGAACAATATTGGGCAATGGAGACACAAATCTCTCTCTCTCTATTTTTTTTTAATACTTAAGAAGATGAGATTTCTTTCTTAATTTTTTTTTAACAATGCTAACAGGCTGATTGAAGGTGTGGCCTATCAGTAAGAGTACAACTATGTGAGGGCAATTTGAAATCCCAGTGACAGGCATCTGTTTGCATAATCCCTCAAAAGAACAAGGATATCCTGTTTTACAAGTGTCATTTAAATTCTGGCTATAAATATGTGAGACCTGAGTTAGATCTTTCAGTAAGAGTAGAATAAATTGAAGAAAGTTAATCTCTTCTTAGGATCAGATTCTGTAACTGGTAAGACATATTTTACACTTCATTTATATATAGGTGGATAACTTTTCTTGGTGTTTTATTAATGCATATATATATATATATATATATATATATATATATATATATATATATAGAGAGAGAGAGAGAGTTATTAACATATGTGTATATTTATATACCCTTTATTCCTTTATTACAAGTAGTTATAATAAGCTATAAGAAATAACCAGAAAAATTAATGTTTCTATTAATCAATGGAAGGTAAAGATAAATAAAACCATAGTTCATGAATCTCACTAAAGTACTAATAGTAGTATGGCACTGTATTTCAAATTGCTATGCAGTGCAAAGAGATTGGATTTAGACTATGCAGACTCTTCTCCTTGAATCTGTGTGGATTTTTCTCTAGGTGCCTTGTTTACTTCCCGCATCCCAAAGATAGGCACTCAGATTTGATTGACAACTATAAAGTGGCCTGGCATTAGTGTATGTGATTCTGTACATCTTGTACCACATACAGGGTTGGTTCCTAAATTGCTTTCAGAGCGATGAGGATACACCCTGGCTTCCTGATCAAGAACTGAAGTAAGAAAAATGATGAATTGTTAACCTATGAAATTTTGATATCACTTTCTCAAGTAATGCACTTATTTACATTTGCTTATGGGGTTGGTGCTTTTATGCAAGATGTCTTACAACATTTAGTATAGAATTGGTTACATTTCTTTTGGTTTTTCCACTTGGAGCACAGGGAGGTCAAGTGACTTGCTCATGATCACACAGTATCATTTGCAGGATCTCAACTCACAACTCCAAGGTCTGAAATCCAAAGCCTTAACCAACACACCACACTGTATGAGCTTTATTGTAAAACTATGCTCACTGCCAAATGCAACTTTTTAAACTTGAAAGGAAAAGTAATGGTGTTAAGTATGTAGGAAATAAAAACATTTTCACCAGCACGTTTGAATTTATTACAGTTACCTAATAACAAAATTATGTAAATTTTAAATTAGTAATCTTGATTTCAGGTAATTGGGAGATTAAATTGATTTATTTTGACGGACTTTAATGTTTGATTTAAAGTTATGTTGTGGTAAACATGACACTTCCAAATACAGTAGTTCAAAAATTCTACATGATAGTGAATGGTCTCTTTGTCGTTTACCAGGATGTTAAAAAATGTATTGTATATTCTTATGAAGCTACAAGAATTGTATTAGATCAGCTTAGATTGGGACTCTTAATTGATGATTTTTTTCTCCTTTATATTGTACACTGACAGAATACCAAATT
The DNA here is from genome assembly GCF_016835505.1 of Polypterus senegalus. Classification (NCBI taxonomy): domain Eukaryota; kingdom Metazoa; phylum Chordata; class Cladistia; order Polypteriformes; family Polypteridae; genus Polypterus; species Polypterus senegalus. The sequence goes on along the minus strand of NC_053159.1, from coordinate 83,165,795 downwards.
TATATGTAAGAAACAAATAAAATAAGTTGATTTTGTTTCTCTTCCAGATTAAGTTCCACCTTATGCTTAGTGCTGCTGGAATAGGCACACGCTCCTGGTGGGCATTAACTGGATATGTTAGAAAGAAAAGGGATGGATGAATGTATGGATTGGTGAAAGATGTAGTGGTAGTGAAGTAAAGCAATATGAGATGAAAACATGTTCTTAAGTGTTATCAGGTTGTCTGTTCCACAAGGCTTATACCCACCTGGACAAAGCCAGCAGCCCTTTGAGGGATTTTGAGTTTTTTTTTTTTATTTCTCCAGTGCCCTCCAGCCATCCCTGTTAAAGGGTAAACTCAGAGATGATATGCAGGTGAATGAGCCTATGGTGTCCTGGATAATGGATTATCTGTTGGGTAGACTGCAGTTTGTGAGACTCGAGGGCTGTGTTTCAGATATGGATGTGAGCAATACTGGAGCACCACAAGGAACAGTCCTGTCTCCTTTTTTGTTCAATCTGTACACCTCCAACTATAAATATAATACCAGGTCATGTCACTTGCAAAAAGTCTTAGATGATTCTGCACTTATGGGGTGTATTAATAAAGGGGATGAGAGAGAGTATAGGAGTCAGATGGAGAATTGTCTGAAACTTAACATCAGAAACACCAAGGAACCTGGCAATTAATTTTCTCTGCGCCAAAGAGCCTCTATGTCCAGTCACTATACAGGGAGTGGATGTAGAGATGGCCCACTTCTACAAATACTTATTAGTGATAGATTGGACTGCTCTCGGAAAACAGAATAGCTATGTAAGAAAGGGCAGAGCAGGCTCTTTTTTCTTAGAAGACTGAATTTGTTTAATTTGGGTAGTGACATCCTTCACATCCTCATAACTCTGTGATGGGCAGTGCGATTTTCTACGCTTTGATGTGCTGGGCTGGTAACATTACTTCAAGAGAGGCCCACCGAATCAACCAGCTAATTAAAAGAACAAGCTTAGTTATAGGATGCTCTATGGACCCCCTGTATGTAGAAGCAAAGGAGAGAATTAAAACAAAACTGAGAGCCATTATGAACAATGCTACACATGCTCTCTAGGACACTAACACCAAGCAGTTTCAGCCAAAAGATTATTCACCAGATGTGTGTCAAGAAATGCCACTGGGGCTCCATTATGCTAATAGCAATATGCCTGTATAATGCCATAAGGTGACTGTGACTGTCAAGTGAGGAGATTTTCTTTCTTTTTAATTTTCTTCCTTTTTGTGATTCTGGTGCATGCTCAGACCAGAGTGTGTGTGTATCTGTCTGTCTTCTAGTCATCTGTCAATTTATCTATCTATTTATTTAATAAGCTTTTGTAAAAAGCCAAATTTCCCCCCCGAGGCCAAACAAAATGTAGTCTAGTCTAATAAAATCTAATCTAATCTAATCTAATCTAATCTAATCTAATCTAATGATAGGTAACAGCCCAGACCCATACTATTTCACATATTCACTTTATTAATTATAAAGTTGCATGGATACATTTAAAAAATTCTTAGTTCTGCTAGTCACACAGATATATATATATATATATATATATATATATATATATATATATATATATATATATATATATATATATATATATATATATATATATATATATCTCTTTAAGTATCCCATCAAAATGTGTTACACCCTAGCAAAAATCTTTGAAGACAATTGTAATGTTCTCTCTCAAAGGATTCACCCTTGCATTGTTTGTGCAACATTTAGATGTGCTTATCCTGCTCAAACTTTGCAGTGAAGTGCTCACAGTCATTCTAATTATAATCACATCATTAGTAGCTTCTCAATTATTGTTGCCAATGACAGACAAAAATGATCTCTGTTGTTTATGAGGTATTACTGTATATGAAATGTGTTATATATTCATTATTTGGCCCTAAGGTGGTTTAGACACTGTTGTCTGTCAATTGGTGGCACCCAAGTTCAATGCATGGCCTTAAAGGAGTTTCCATGTTCTCCCACAGCATACAGTTTTGGGTGCTGTGTCTTCATTCCACCTTCCCAGAATGTGTATGTTAAGCCGATTGGCAACTTTAAATTGGCCGTTTGGGGATGTATGTGTGAATAAGCCCTCAGTTTTTCTGGTGTGCTAGGGCTGAATCTTGCTGCCTTGGTAGGCTGTGTTTCCCCGTTAAAACAGGTATGAATAACATGAATTTAGAAATAATGCCTGTTTATTTACTTTGCCTTGTGCAGTCAGAGACTTGCAAAAACCTGTATATAATCATTTTTAATTATGATGGTAAAAAGTGGCAGTAGAGTGGAGTATAAGTTAGTGCTGCTGCTTCACAACTCATATTTTCTGGTTTCAAATCCTGGCCTAGGCACTGCCTATGTGTGTTTTAACATGTTAGTTTGATGGATTGTGATAAGGAAAGTCATGTCACCATTAGCAAGTTGGGTGTTTGGCAACACCTGCCAATGGAAAACAAATACTAACTTATCAATCATTTGTAACAGGAGGCTCAAAAGATACACATGTCAGTGAAAACAACTGACCTGGCAAAGTTAGACTCCCACATCTATAAAATTGATTAAAGAAAATACAATAGCTCAATGTCGTCATGCCCAGCTGCACAAGCATCGGCTGAACCTACTGAACCATACATGAGACTTTGCGGTTATGGTTTCTCCTCCAAAATCATTTTTAACTGACTTGGAGACTCTACATAGTAACTGAGTTCACAAGGTGGACTACAGACTGGATTAGTGTTCTACAGGGAAAAGGGCAATAGTGGCATCCCTCATCATTTTCTATTTAATTAAAAGGCAAGTTTTAATCATAAGATGTTTTTTCCAATATGTAATTATTACCATGATAGTGCTCTACATGAATTTATATCTATGCATCTGCTAACCTGCTGAAGGTTGCTGGTGACAGATGAATATTTCAGCAGCACTGTGAAATTGGAAAAGAATAAAGCGCAAGAATGAAAATGGAATGGAATGAAAACTTCAGTATCCAGAGAAAAGACATAGGGAGAATTACCTGGGCTGGAATTTGAACCCAGAACACAAATGGTTAAAGCCAGAAATTGAATCAACGTAGAATTAACTGGGTAAAGCTTTCATTGTCCAAAGAGATTATTCAGATAAAGCTAGAAACTCATATTTTATTCCAACTTTACCCAGGTCTGCTGGATAATGCAGGCTTTACCCAGGTAATGTCAGGTTTACCCAATATTTGGGCTTTACCCAGAATATATATATAAAACCTAAATTAATATTAAGCAACACTTTTATTTGAAAGGATATGCAGCATGACTCTATCACATTCCCATTTTTATTTTTACAGAGAACCTGCTGTTCAGAAATATTTCTCCCAGAGGACAAACCACAACTTAAACCTAATAATGGGCTCAGCTGTCATCTTTGGTGTGGTGGTAATGATTGCTGGTCTTAATGTGACTCTTTTTGCAAATGCAACAAAACAACCTCAGACACTATCCAGAGGTAGGCTAACTTATCTCAATTTAAAGAACTATTAATTATATATTATTAATTTATATTTCTATTATTTATTGTGCATGTAATGACACATGCCATCAATATATGAGGTTTTCTTTATGACATATAGTGAAGTAAACCTGTCTTGATCCTCATGGTCCTGAAAATGCTTGTAGGTGCACTGATAACATGCTTCTTTGATGCAGAATGTCAAACTATTAACAGCAGTTATCTGTCTGTAATCCTAATGCTGCTGAAGATCAGAGACCCAAAGGACCATTGATTGGGAATGGTGTAACCTTCTTTGTATGCATGCTTTCTGGGACATGGCATCAAATTATATTGTGTCTGAAGTGGAAACACATAAGTGTTGATACTCTCTGTTTTTGGATGATGTTTGGGCTGAAGAGTGGTATTCCCCATGGTATTTCAAGCATCATTATATAATACAGTTTAATCGATAAGTATTTGGGTTTGGGGTTTGTATATGCATGATGCGTGCCAGTGTGCTCAAAAACTGTGCGTACCAATAACTAACAGTACGCACCAATAACTGACAGTACACAACAGCTAGAAATGGATAAGTGCTGGAACTCCACTTCACACCCTGATTTATATTGATTAATACACAGTAGTGTGCATCCTAACAATTGATTGAAAATATGGAGGACCAACACCTCACGGCACTTCTAGATCTTTTGGTTCATTTACTGGCTGAGTTGGCTTGTTTTGGGAATTAATCATTTTTCTTCATGTTTTTATTGGTTTCCTACATAATAACAAAGAAAATGCATCGATATTGATTAAAGTCTAAAAATCTACTTCAGTTTATGAGCCTATTGATAGACTGGCATCTTATCTATTGCTGCATGCTTTACATCCTACAGTGCTTGGTGCAAAGTGGATTCTATAGCTGGTTTATGATTATTATATTTAATAATTTATTTACAAATTAAATGGTTAAAACAAATGGTAATCAATTGAAGAAAAAAATAAAATATATTATTTTAAGCACTTACTAGCTACAGCATTGTGACATGTACAGTAAGTCTGTTACATACTGAAGTGCTTTATTAAATGTAAATGCTTTATTTTTAATTGTTACATGCTTGCACATATACTTGGTCTGTTAATACTGCAACTATTCAACAACTATTGCAATATATAATTTTTTTCTCATATGGTTTCTGCATCTTTGGCTTAATGTTTGTTTGAATAAATGTGTTGTAAAACTGGAGAAATGAAACAAGGTGTATATTTTATTATTCAATTTATTAAAACATGCAGCATTACAAGCCTTTATTAATATGATATAAAACTATGAAAATCAACTCTAATATCCTTAAATGTTATTTTTTTCTTTTTTACAGCATAGTTAATAAAATGTTTATAGACAGTAAACAGCTGGTTTATAATGGATACCTAAACTAAAGTGCAACTAACATTGGTTAACCTTGAATGATAATAAATATATTTGTGTAAAAAAATGTAAGCACAATTACAAAAAATTCTTCTAAATATTTTTTTCAGGATGGGGAGATAACATCATTTGGGTTCAAACCTATGAAGAAGGTCTACATAAAGCAATGGAAAGGTAAAAAGCCAAGTAATGTTGATGGTCCTAATAATACTAGATTGTCATTTTATGATGCTTTTCTTTTAAAATATAATGGATAGTTGGAATTGAACAAACAATTCTATATGTAGATTAACTATTAAGGGAATCTGTTTATTTATAAGAATATTTTCTGTTGGCCATCAGTGTGCAGAGTTGGCTGGCAGTGTGGTTTAGTGGAACAAGGGCTGTTGTCTGACACAGAAACCCTGAGACTGCAGATTACAATTCCATTTCTTCTGTGTTTTTTGGCCTGCTTGGAGTAAATGACTTAATATTTCTGTACTCTTATTAATGATTTATATTTGCAATCTTTGTTGAAATGCACATGTAGAGCACTGAGGTTATACTTCACAATACTCAATGAGAATGGTTTCATAAAAAACAAGTACAGTACCAGTAATAGACTTAATAGACAGGAACCCATCAAAATGGAAATATACAGAGCTCTACTAAATTTCACACTGCTCCAGTGTGGTGCTGAGGTGTCACCCATTGCACAGCTGCACTCGAGTCCCAATCTTGGTGGTTCATCATGTGGTGGGTAAGGCAACACACTCTAATTAGCTCAACCTCCTAACCTATTAAATCTCACTTTCCCTGAGTGGAATCTCTTATTGTTTAAATGCATTGCTATAAATTGGAAACAAAACTAACTTGATTATGTGAAAAAATTGATTTTTGTTTTCATTTTTAAGATTTGTTGATATTAAGATTTGAAGAAAAGATGATCAAGATTTGATCTTCATTTAAACAGAATCTATAACTAAAGGTGATAAAACAAACATGCTATTTATATTTTGTAGTTCATTATATCATTTAAGTAGATATAAATGCAAATGTTGCATATGGAAAAAGAAAGTACACACCTTCATTTATCAGTGCCTCAAATATGTAAAATTAAAATCAGGTGCACCAAATCTAGTACAAATGTTTAGACCATCACTTGATTGGATTTTGAAGGGACCTGTCTTATTTCACTCTCTCAAATTTACTTTGGTTTACTCTTAGTTGTTGAAGTGTGTGTTATTACCATGCTTTGATCAACTGAGAATTTTGAGGCCTTTGGAAAGAAAGTTACAAAAGTCTACGAGTCCGCTGAGTTATTTAAGAAGGTCCCTAAACAATAGGAATTCAACCATTTTACTGTGTTTAAGATCATCTACAAGTGAAGAAGATTTCAAACAACTGCCAACTAGCTTAGACCAAGCCACCACTGTAAGTTCAGCCCAAGTGAAGAATGCAAGATTCAGAAAGAAACACAGAATTTCATCATGGGACCCACAGGTCACTCTTGCCACTGTTGATGTCAAAGTGCCGGAATCTGTCATAAGAAACAGACTGCATAAATGAGATCTACATGGGAGGTATGCTAAGAACAGCAGAGCAAGACAAATATCTGCCCATGAACACTTAGACAAAAACCAGCACACCTGGAACAATGTGTTCTGGACAGAAGAGCAAAAGATACAGTGATTTGACCATATCACCATAAGACATTTTTGGTGAAAGACAATTAAATTATTTGGCCAGAAGAAGCTGATACCAATAGTAAATCATGTTATGGTTTGGGACTGCTTTGCTGCATTACGATTTGGGCAGCTTACCAGCATAGACTCCACTATGAATTCTTCATTTAACCAGGGGGTGCTTGAAGATAATGTGAGACCATTTGTCAGAATATTGAAGCTCAACCAAAAACGGACCTTTCAACATGACAATGACAATATATACATACCAGTAAATCCACTAAGGAATAACTGAAAAGAAAGGAATGGATGATCTTGGAATGGTCAAATCAAAGCCCGGATCTAAATCCCATTGAGATGTTATGGGAGGATTTGAAATGAACTGTGAATGCAAGACACGCCTCAAATATCATGCAACTGAAAGAATTCTGCATGAAGGAGTGGGTTAACGTCCTCCCAGTTGATGTCAGAAACTGGCAGACAGTAAAGAGACCTGAGTTCGCTTCCCGGGTCCTCCCTGCATGGAGTTTGCATGTTTCCCTTTGTTTCTGCGTGGGTTTCTTCCGTTTTCCTTCCACAGTCCAAAGACATGCAGGTTAGGTGCATTGGCGATCCTAAATTGTCCCTAGTGTGTGGTTGGTGTGTGGGTGTGTGTGTGCCCTGCAGTGGGCTGGCACCCTACCCGGGGTTTGTTCCTGCCTTACTCCCTGTGCTGGCTGGGATTGGCTCCAGCAGACCCCCGTGACCCTGTGTTAGGATATAGAGAGTTGGACAATGACTGACTGACTTTTTCACATAACTTTATTATGTATGTTGGCTTATGTTTTTCATAAAACTCAGTGCTCAGACTAGCAGAAATGACTATTTATGGAGTTTTGTTTTTTTTATTATTTTCATGAGGAGAAAAAAAGAATATTAGCATTATATAATAAAAGATTACAACATATGTAAAAATTCTTATTAGCATCTTTGTATCTTTTGAGTGCAACATTGTAAATCTCCTGTAGCCTTACTACTGCAAGCTCACAATTATTATACAAGAATACTTGAATAAGAGATTGGTCTCGTCCGATGCGAGAGATGGACGTCTGAAGTGGAGCTCCGCTAACAGAGGTGTTATTTTTCATATTATTTACTTATTATCCTGAGATATCCTGTATTTATTCAACCCGCGAAGGACTGCTACAGTATATGTAAGCACATATAAACATGGCCAACAAGAAGGGGGTTCCAAAGAATCGAAAACTAAAGCTACAGCCAAGCTGCGATCAGCAAGCCCCAGTTCAAGATACGGCCTTTCAGAGACAGACCTGGATCAGATTGGCGAAAGCACAGACTCCTCGGGACCACGGTCCGCTACATTGTCGCCGGCTGAGAGCGAAAAGGGGAGTGAAGATGCGATCGTGAATGCAGATCTGGATAGCTCGCCGATTGGAGAAGATCACCTGAAACTGGAAAGGGCCTTGAAGTCCGTGGCTTCAATTACGCAATTACGCGAGCCTGGAGCAGCGGGGACACAGGCTACAGCAAAGTCTGCTGCTTCATCTACGGTACAAGAAAGCACAATTGAACTATCTGAACTGAAGGTGTTGCTCACTGAGCCAATGCAAGATATAAAGAAAAGCGAAAGGCTAATGAGAAAGCAACGGCAAAGGCACATGAGAGACTGAAACAGGAATTGAAACAGGAGATGAAACAGGCCAATGAATGGCTGCGACAGGAATTCCAACTGGCAAATGAAAGGCTGCGAAAGGAATTCCAACAGGCAAATGAAAGGCTGCGTCAAGAGGTGCAACTAGAGCTTCGACAGGTGCTGGGTAAAATTGAAGAGCGCATTCAGGAAAACTCGGTTAAACTGAGCACGCTTACTGATCAATTGGAGGATTTCAAGGAGACATTCACGAATCGGATTGAAATGGCTGAACATTTAGCTGCCAGTGCGAGGAAAGAGCAGTAAATGTCAGTTCCGAATGCAAAAAACTCGGAGAAAAACTTGGAGACAGACTGGCTGCTTTAGAAGATGGGAGTAGAAGGTATAATGTCAGAATTGAAGGTCTGCTGGAGAATCGAGAAAGTTCAAACCCTGTGAAATTCGCAGCTGAACTTTTTTCTAAAATAATCGGGACGACTTTAAAGCAGAATCTGAGATAGCAGCGGCTTACCGTGTACACGGATCAAACACCGTCAGACCCGACCAAGATCTTTTATAGTTCGTTTTGAACGATTATCATTTAAGCTAGAGGTGATGGCACTCCTCAGAAACAAGGAAGATATTATATATGAAAATAACCACATTCGTATCTTCCCTGACTTCTCTCCAGCAACAGCTACTAAACGCACAGCCTTCTATAATATTAAACAGCGGCTACGGCAAGCCAGTGTCAAATACAGCCTCCTGTATCCGGCAAAACTGAAAGTGGAATGGCAGGGTCAATTCTATGTCTTCGCTAGCAAGGAAGAAGCAGAAAAGGAATTAAGAAAGCTGATCCCGGGACTATTCTGATACATAATAGTGAGTCATGGCGGTTAATGATAAAGCAAAGATTAATAATCTTTTGTCTGATCTATTCGTTTTAAAATATGGGTTTTAATCAGCATATATTCTAATATATTCTCATTATTACTTAGTATTACTAGGGCGCTATCTGTTTATGTTTTATTGTGCTTAATTATTCTTTTTCCTCTCTTTTTTTTTTTTTTCTTTTTCTTTTCTAATTATTTCATCTCTACCCTAAACGAGACTGTTCAATATCATACCCTTGGTTTACTGTTATTGCTATTACTGCATTAAGACTTGTTATGCTTCTTCTGGACACATTTTTAACACCATCCCCGGGTTTATTATCTGGGTGTATCATCTTAATGCACTCAAATTGCTGATGACTATATATATATTTTAAGTACAAAACTCCTTTTTTTTTTAGAGATATCTCTATCTTTTAACCTTAAAGCACCGCTGCATTGAAGCTTGTTTTGCTTTGGACGGACTCTGTCTCTGGGTATGTCAGAGGACTGGGACTGTGTGAAGTGGGTTTTAGCCTCACTTGGGAGGCAAAAGGGAGGGTGGGGGTTAAGGGGAGAGAAAGAGAGCAGGCCTGATCTATACCTAATCTATCCTCTCAATCTTTATAATTATAATAAGACTATAAAATGACATCAAAAACTCAGAATCAGTGTCTCCATGATGGGACAGTTAACTTCGTAAGCTGGAATGTTAAAGGCCTGAATCACGAATTAAAGAGAAAGAAAGTACTCTCTCACCTAACAGGTCTAAATGCTAAAATAGTATTTTTACAGGAAACCCACTTACTAAGCAAGGATCAGTTCCGCTGCAAAAGACTGGACTGGCCAAATGTTCCATTCTAGTTTTACAAAGAAAACTAGAGGTGTGGGAATTCTCATACATAGAACAGTACCATTTGTAGCATCAGATGTAGTATTGGATCCTGAAGGGAGATATGTAATGGTCATGGGAGACTTATCTAACTGTAAAATGATTTTGATAAATGTTTATGCACCTAATGTTGATGATAAGGAATTTATACAAAATTTATTTGCATCCATTCCCAATCTGAACACTCATAAAGTTATAATGGCTGGGGACTTTAATTGTGTTCTAAATCCACTTTTAGATAGGACTTCCTCCACAGGGGAACGCATCTAACACTGCAAAGATAATTACAAAGTTTATAACTGATCACAACTTATCAGACCCCTGGAGGTTTTTAAACCCAAATTCAAGAACATATTCTTTCTACTCACCAGTACATCATTGCTACTCAAGGATTGATTACTTCTTTATAGACAATAACTTCTTGCCTAAGATTAAATCTTGCAAATACGATGCTATTGTTATTTCTGACCATGCACCTATGATCTTGGAGCTAAAATTACTAAGCCCCATACACTCACCCAGATGGCCTCAACCCGCTTCTATTAGCTGACGAGAATTGTACTGAATTTATATCCAAACAAATCAAATTCTTTCTAGAGACAAATACATCCCCGAGATCTCTGCAGGAATACTCTGGGAAACTCTTAAGGCCTTCTTAAGAGGACAGATTATCTCATATCTTTCCCACAGAAATAAATCCGAGGCCAAGAAAGTAGCAGAGATAAAAAGCGAAATTACTAAAATAGATGAAGAACATGCCAGACTACCAAGCGAGACTCTACATAGGAGAGGCAGGCTCTACATTCAGAATTAAACCTCTTGACAACTAAAGAAACTGAACAACTAATTTACAAATCCAGACATCATTACTATGAACATGGAGAAAGCTAATAAGCTTTTAGCTCAACAAATTCACAAGCAAGAAGTGCAACGCAATCTCGTAATCACTAACACGAACGGAGATAAAATCATCGAACACAAAAATATAATGCACACTTTCAGAGACTACTATAAATCCCTATATACTACTGAGTTTAAAGAAGACAATATACAATCTAATGCATTTCTGGATACATTACAGATACCACAAATAGACGCTTTAGTGTGGAGGAACTTGATAAACCTCTGGCATTATCAGAATTACTAGATGCTATAAAGTCACTCCAAGGTGGAAAGCAGCAGGCCCTGATGGCTACCCTGCAGAATTTTACAAGAAATTCTCCGCTCAGCTAGCTCCCTCCTATTAGCAACATTTACAGAAGCCAGAGATAACCAATCTCTTCCACAAACCTTTGCCAAGCACTAATCACTGTCTTTCCAAAACAAAATAAGGACTTATTACAATGTGCATCATACAGACCAATTTCACTTCTGAATAACGACGTTAAAATACTCTCTAAAATCATAGCCAGAAGGATGGAGAAAGTGCTCCCTCGTAATATCACAAGACCAAACTGGATTTATTAGGGGCGCACTTATCTTCAAATCTTCGCCTGTTTAATGTAATATACTCACCAACTAAATCAAACACCCCAGAAATATTATTATCATTGGATGCAGAAAAAGCATTCGACATGATTGAATGGAAATACCTTTTACTACATTGGAGAAGTTTGGGTTTGGCCCAACATTTGTGCATGGATTAAATTACTGTATACTAACCCAGAAGCTTCAGTTTGCATCAACAACATTTGCTCAGACTACTTTAAACTAGAACGTGGCACTAGACAAGGATGCCCTTGTCACCGCTGCTGTTTGCATTGCCATTGAACCACTGGCAATACATTGTCGAAATACTGATCAGATAAAGGGGATTAGCAGAGAAGGACTGGAACAGAAAATCTCATTATATGCAGATGACATGGTACTGTATATATCGGACCCAGAAAATTCTGTGCCTGCAGTCTTAGCAGCACTCACAGAATTTCAAAAGATCTCTGGTCTCAGAATTAATCTGAATAAAAGTGTACTCTTTCCAGTGAATTCTCAAGCATATAATATTAGATTAGACACCCTACCTTTTATCATTGCAGAACAGTTTAAATACCTAGGGGTAAACATCACAAGTAAACATAAAGCTCTATATCAACAAAATTTTGCCGTCTGCATGGAAAAAATTAAACAAGACTTGCATAGATGGTCAACCCTTCATCTCACACTAGCTGGAAGAATTAACACTGTTAAGATGAATACTCTTCCTAAGCTCTTCTTTTTATTTCAAAACATCCCAATATACATTAATAAATCATTTTTAAGCAATTAGATTCAACAATAACCTCATTTATTTGGAATTCAAAACATCCACGCATCAAAAGAGACCTACAAAGACAAAAGGCAGAAGGCGGCATGGCTCTACCTAACTTCCAGTTTTATTACTGGGCAGCAAATATACAGGATAAGAACCTGGACACAAATAGAAGAACATACACAGGCTTGGACCACAATAGAAGTAAAATCCTGCAGTACTTCTTTGTATTCCTTGCTCTGTGCTCCAATAAACACACGTTATCGGCAATATACTAATAACCCAATTGTGCTCCACTCACTTAGAATCTGGAACCAATGTAGAAAGCATTTTAAGACGGAGAAGCTTTTTCTATGGCACCCTGCAAGAGAACCACCTCTTTCAACCTTCACAAACATATGCAGTTTTAATATCTGGAAAAAATTTGGAATTAACTTGCTTAGAGATCTTTATATAGACAACGTCTTTGCATCCTATGAACAATTACATTCCAAATTTAACATTCCAGCTACACATTTCTTTCACTATCTTCAAATCAGGAACTTTGTTAAACAGAACCTTCCAGATTTTCCTCATCTTGCACCCTCATCCATGCTGGAAAAATATTGCTCAATCTCAAGGACTTAGACTCCATCTCTACAATATATAAAATCATTTTACAATCCCTCCTTTCAAAGATCCAAGAGGACACTGGGAAAAAGATCTCTCAATTAATATATCAGAAAAGGAGTGGAAAGTAGCAATGCAGAGAATTCACTCGAGCTCCATATGCGCAAAGCATACAATTATACAACTCAAAATTATATATCGAGCACATCTGTCTCGACTAAAACTCTCCAAAATGTTTCCAGGGCATGATCCAACCTGCGAACGTTGCAACCAAGTCCCAGCCTCACTAGGTCACATGTTCTGGGCCTGCACCAAATTAACATTATTCTGGACAAAAATTTTTAATTACCTCTCAGACAGCCTTGGACTCACAATCCCTCCTAACCCATTAACAGCTGTGTTTGGGGTTCTTCCAGAGGGTTTAAAGTGGAGAAAGACAAACAAATTGTGATTGCATTCACTACACTTTTGGCACGCAGACTTATTCTGATAAACTGGAAGAACCCAAACTCTCCTCTTTTAAGTCAGTGGGAAACCGATGTGTTATATTATTTGAAATTGGAAAAATCAAATACTCAGTTACAGGATCCGGACAGACTTTTTTCAAAACATGGCAGGATCTAATCAGTAATATTTTAAAATAAGTTCATAAAGCACAGAGAATTTATTAATTTAGGTATGTTTACAAGCCTGGCTTGCTCTCTCTCTCAGGGGTGGGGATCGATCTGTTCTTAACTTCATTTTTCTCTTTGTAAAAACTTGATTGCTTTGTATGGATTGTAATAAAATTAATAATAATTAAAAAAAAGAATACTTGAATAATATAATACTACTAATAATGTTCACTATTTTTGCTAATTTATAATGGTCATAAGGAGTGTAAAGCATTTTCCAGGTTTTCAAATATGACTAATATTTAATCTATGCCTGCATTTTGTCTTTCACATATGCTTTCTGAAAAATCTAAATATACTGAACAATTTTCTACTTATCCAAAAGTCACCTGAGTGACATAAACCGGTTTCTCTTATTCTATTAATCTACAATGAATCAGAGTTCGCACCCTTTTACAACTGCTCACCAATAAAAGGTCAGAGTTGGGTGTGTGTTCTCCCATTCTGCACAGCAATTAAATTAGAAAAAAGAATAAATTGGAAAACGCCCTATGATCATCATCTTTAGTAATCCAAAGCTTTCACTGTCATAATTATAAACACTTTTCAGAACAATTTATGATTCAGTTTGAATAATAGAGTACTTAATTAATTAACTTCTCTTTTGGTGCACTGAATTTCATTTTTGAAAACCATTATGATGGGCTGGCAATGTGACACAGTGATTAGCACTGCTCCCTCTCAGTCCTAGAAGATGGTGTTTGATTCTCAGCAGTGCTGTCCAGTGCTTGCATGATGTTCCCCATATGTGTGGGATTTTCTCTAGGTAATATTGTTTCTTACAACACCTCAAATGTGCCTGTTAGTTTAATTATCAACTCTAAATTGGCAGGCATGGCTGTGTGCATGAATGTTCTTTAAAATGGGCATTAGTCCAGGGCTGGTTCTAACTTCTTACTCTCTGCATTTGGATTCGTGAAATTCAGTTATATATACAGTTATGAAGAAACATATCCATCCATCCAGTAATCTAGCTGAGTGTTGCTGGGAGCCAAATCCTATCCAGGCAACTGTAAGCACCTTACAGGAACTGGGTAGTGCAGCTGGAACAACTCAGGATCCTTACGATGCAATATTCTGAACCTAAAGATGGATGGATGCCTTGGTCAAATAAAATAAAGGAACACTTCTAATGTGTGTGTAGAAATATAATTTACAGTATGATGCATTTCTAGCACCATATTTTATAAATGAATATTACAAAATGCTGCGGTGGGCTGGCCCCCTGCCCAGGGTTTGTCTCCTGCCTTGTGGCCTGTGTTGGCTGGGATTGGCTCCAGCAGACCCCCGTGACCCTGTAGTTGGGATATAGTGGGTTGGATAATGGATGGATGGAATATAACAAAATGTTAATAGTGTAAGTACATGATGAAGTATGAAAACAAAATTGAAATTCCAGACAAAAAACCAAGGAACCATTCAAGGATATCCCATACTTCTTATAGAATATGAATGATTATGTACTCAAGTTATTCTGTTTATCTGTTGATTTATTACAATGAGTACCAGATGATTTCAAATCTAACAATACTGTAACAGGAACCAACCCTGATTTGGACTCCAATAGCCCAGTCAATCACTCCTTCTGGTTTAAAGTATTTGAACTTTATCTGGAGGCTAGTTAAGGAAATAAAGTAAACAATGTGCCCTAATTATGTGTAGTAAGAAATTATCTCACGTCATCCAGTAGTGGTCAGCAATAAAAAGATATTATTATATCCAGTCAGCTATATGTACTATGGCCAAATGATGCTGGTCAGAAAGAAGGAGAGAGCAAAAAAATAAGCACAAGAAAAATATGGCAGTCATCTCTGCCTGGATTAGAGGACTGATAGCACACAAAGATATAATCTATATATATAATTCACTAAAGCAAGTCAACCATGGAAAGCACGCCGGAAGGGGCGTGGATTCACTGAGCCGCTGACAAGCAAGACATCTATGGCGCACGCAGGAAGGAGCCACACCCACCAACTCCTGGCACCTCCGAGCCACGTTGACTGTTCATAGAGGCATGTTTCTCGCGGAGGTGAATCGCCATATGCAGCGTGTAAAACGGTTTGCGAGGGGTATCCAATGGGATCCTTAAAACAATCCTTTCCAACTGAGGTTAAAACACAATGAAGTAAGCAGTCTTTAAAAACCGAGTTTTCGGTTATGACGCACGACTGCGTGCACCATAGCAAACTGTTTTACACGCTACATACAGCAATTCGCATCCGCGACAAACATGCGTCTTTTTCACTCACGGACAATTATATGTTGCTCTCTCCAGAGTTCCATGTTTTCATTCACTTTCTTTTGTATCCTCAAACCCTCCCTTTTTAGACAAATATGTCTTTCCAGAAGTGTTCAACCATCAATAAATAATTATGCGGCTTTGTTATGCCGCGGCTTCACTATTTTGTTGTATTTTGCTCTCTCCAGAGTTCCATCTTTTCATTCACTTACTGTTGTATTCTCACACCAACCCATTTTAGACAACCATGACTTGTGTTTAGCAGTTAATAAATTAGTTAATAAAGAAGTGTTTAGCATTCAATAAATAATTATGCATGAGATTGAGCGTGTGTCTACCCTGCGCAGAGAGGCGTGGGTAAGCCGTTGAACCCCGTTCGGGCTGCAAACCGTGGAATTCCCACTGAGTGCGACTCATACGCTCCCACTGGTTGCGTCCCTACCCTTTGTGCACACCCCCCTCCCACCTCGCTACTACTGTGGTCGGGTGTCTTGGTGGATTATATTTAGAAAAGCAGTCAAAACCGCACACAGCAATGAAACGTCTACGTGAATCACATGTGCATCTGGACTGTGCACAGACAACAACGACTCAAGTGATGAGTTGGAGGTGGGCACATGAGCGGGCAGTGCATACTGAACGAGAAATCAGCAGACTAGCATAGCGGAGGGAGCCGAGTGGACGTCCTTTTCCTCTCCGGCCATTCCACACACGCCTGAGCGCAGTGCACTCGCATCCCTCTGTCTGGCAGGAAAAAGAACTATGGCGGTCTACCAGTTTTCAGTTACAGACGATTGTGTGTTAATTCGTTCCGTGCATTGTTACAATGTTGCTTTTCTTGTTGATTTATTACATTACAGATTTTTTAAATGTTAATTTTCTCCCTGTGCTTAAAAATCATTAAAAAATCGGCCTGATTATGATTAGGTTGGCTAGTCATATATAATCTGTATTGGACTAGGCAAGTTAAACATAAACAAGATAAGCGGCATTACATTACATGACTTCTAGTTGGAGGGAATGTCAGCTTTGTCGCCTGACTGCATAACTATTAATCACGGGGGATGACAAACTACACAACTCAATAATGACTTTCCAATACCGTTTCACATTTCAAAGTATCTCATGCTTGCCCCTCTTTCTGATATTCAGTAACTTGCTGTCTGATGTGCTGGTGCTATGTGAATGCTTTCCAGGTATGACGAGTTAAATTACAATCTCTGCCCTTTATTCTTTTCTTGAATTCTGTTGTGGTGCATAAATTATGAGATATCAGACAGACAATAAAAATAATAATAATAATAACTTTATTTATATAGCAACTTGGGCGGCACGGTGGCGCAGTGGTAGCGCTGCTGCCTCGCAGTTAGGAGACCTGGGTTTGCTTCCCGGGTCCTCCCTGCGTGGAGTTTGCATGTTCTCCCCGTGTCTGCGTGTCCGGGCGCTCCGGTTTCCTCCCACAGTCCAAAGACATGCAGGTTAGGTGGATTGGCGATTCTAAATTGGCCCTAGTGTGTGCTTGGTTTGTGGGTGTGTTTGTGTGTGTCCTGCGGTGGGTTGGCACCCTGCCCAGGATTGGTTCCTGCCTTGTGCCCTATGTTGGCTGGGATTGGCTCCAGCAGACCCCCGTGACCCTGTGTTCGGATTCAGCGGGTTGGAGAATGGATGGATGGATATAGCAATTTATCACACATTTACATGCAATTCAAGGTGCTTTCAACAGATTAATCAAGAAAAACAAAGATATACCGCATTTACTTGGATTATTATCATTAATTAATACTATGATAATCTCTATATACAGTATATAAAATCCAGCGTCTGTCTGTTTGTCTATCTGTCTGTATGTCTGTCCGCTTTTCACGAGAGAACTACTTAACAGATTTAGATCAGGTTTTTTTCTATAATTTGCTTCAACTTTCCAGTTGATTTTGTCTCATCGCACTAAGAATCAAAGTTTGGCTGCAACACCGATTTATTTGCGCGAATCCAAGAGAGACGCAGTGGGCCAAGGGAAGGGGCGGGGGCCCTCCTTACTCACGCGCCCGCCTCAGGACGTGTACCTTATCTCTACTTAGCTAGCGAACGAGAGAACTACTTAATGGATTTAAATCGGGATTTTTTTCTATTATTTGTTTGAACATTCTGGTTAATTTTGCGACTTCTCTCATCGAGCTAAGAGTCATAGTTCTCTTGCAGGAGCGATATGTTCACGATAATCCGAGACAGAGTCTGCGAGCCGAGGGGAGGGGGAAGCATGATGTCAGGAGTGGGGAGCCAGGCAGGGCCATCCTCACAGTCCTGTTTCACTATTATGTGGGTGCAGCCGCAGGTGATGGCTAGTTTCTAATAAATGTAAGTATACTAATTACAAAATCAGCCAGGTATTTTTAAGCAAAATGCAACCACTAAAGTGCAGAACAAACCTTTATTCTTATCAGAAAAAGATTTAACTAAAATATTTATACATTAAGGTTGACAATAGAGCAACCAGATCTAATTAAATTATATAAAACATATGCAAGTCCCGCTTTTCTTTACGAGGTCCAAAAGATATACTTCCTCCATTTCCTTCTGGATTCATTGTACTCCTCGTTGAGTGCTTATTGATTATCAGTTCTCATGCATACAAAACCTGCCATCACAACTTCAAATTAATTCAGACCTACTTGATTTAGTCAGGGACAAGTCATGAGTTGCTTGGGGTGTCAAACACACAGCTGGTTCACAGGAGCACAGCACGACTGCCTTCTACTGACTAAAATTATGAAAGCAAAGTCTACGACTGATAATTGCTGGCAAAATTGTGTAATGTGACATGTTGTAATATTCTGCTGTGTTCAGGGACTTAATTAACTATGTTGAAAGTTGGAGCATTTTGTGTTTAATTAATTAACAAAGAGATAGTTATCACATTTGTGTTTAGCAAATACAGTATGTTTGCAACATTGAGTCAAATTCCAAAATAACACTAATAACAAAATGTAATTACATGTTTTAGAAGAGTGAATAAAATTCTTTTTAATCCCATTTTCCAATGTTATGTTTGCAAAACATTTGTCCAAAAAGGCCTTTTATGAATGAAATCAGTTTTTACAAATTGCACTTTTGTAATATTGTTAGGTGTTGGTTGTTTATATTTCTTAAAAGTTTTGACAGCAGTAACCAATGGAGAAATATTATCTATGTTGAAGTCTCAAGTTAAAATGAGTGACTCCAGTGTTGTTCACCATGATGGATACAGATCATTGTGTTTCTTGACTGGTAAATTATAGTGTTAGAGAAATGTTGAATCATTATAATCTGAAGTTCAGATTTGTGTATAGTGTAACATAAATACTGAGTACAGTATATGTTTATTCATTGTATGCATAATGGCTTACAATGAGGGAGCTCCATTTCTCTCCTATTTATTTCTAGATAAGATAATTGACTCTTTTGCTTTTCTTGCCTGCTTTTTTAATCTTAGTATTACAAAGATCATTCAACTTACCTGATACAGCTTCAAACAGAACAAATGCAAATTGGTGCTAAGGAGTGTGTGTAAGCTGCTGGAGTGACTATGTGTTGCCTACCACATGAAACACTTCTGATATTTCCGTAACTTGTTTGGGGTTCTGCTTTACCTTCTGAAGCACTTATTGGATATATAAATAGGAAAGTATACATGATAAAATAACCTCTCTCAAGGTAAATTTGAAATGGTAAATCAGTAATTGAGGTTACACAAAATGATAGCAAATAATGAACATAGACCCAAGTGTGAGTGTTTGCAGCACACCAAGCAATGCATATGTCTCTGATATATGCCATTTGGTATGGGATTTGTAAACGCAGTGTTAATGTTTGTGATGTGCCGTCTGTTGGAATGACAAACGCAATGCATTTTATTACTAAAAATGTTTGTGATGCGCCATGTTTTGAAATGACAGAGACATAGCAGCCAGATGAACACACAGACAGACACTAATCCTTTTATTAAGGTGGATCATTCTGCAAATTCACAAAATCTTTTTAAAATTTCAAAAACAAATACAGCTTTGTTTCAGATATCTCAATGAAAGCCCGACTTTTCACACAAAGTGCCTTCAAAACATAAGTGTAACAAATCTAAAGAAAATCAGTCCTTTTGGAACTGCAGATAGAAATACAAACATGATGAGGAAAGTAGGGTCTTTTTGTATTATAAGTGAGAGTACCTATAAAAAATGGATAGATGAAAAGATTCGGCAAAGCAATTAAGGCTACTCATCTTTGAGGGCTGCATGAATTGAATAGTTTTGTTTTCTTAAAATGAAAGAAACACTTTCTCAGTCTAAAATAATACAAGTAAATTACTTTGTTTAGCACTGTTAGTATTAATGTTTTGCTTCACTGACTACAATTTCTTAATATTGCTTAGTATATAATTAACTCTTTCTTGCCCTGTAATTAATAACCACCTACTGGCCTCCATCGCCCACACAGGAAAATACGATACAATCAAACTTAAGTCAAGAAACCAATATTTATCATTATATGTAGTGCTTTTCAAGATATGCATAATTTCACAGCAATTCTTAAACCAAAAACAAAAGATGCATAAATGGTGCGATAATGCAGTCATACATTGGTTAGTGTTACTGTTTCACTGCTTCAGGAGACTGAGAATCCCAGTTCAGTCCCTATATGTATGTATTTGCCATGCTGTCTCTGTGTCAGCAGAGTTTGTTTCTGAGTATATTGATTTTCTTCCCACTTTAAGATCTGTGTGTTAGGTGGACTGGAGTGTACAACTTGGGCTGGTTTGAGAGAGTGTGGGCTTGCATGTGAGTGTGCCCTGGAACAGACCTACAGTGCATCTAGGACAGCTTCTTGTTTTACATTCCAGCTGTTCCCCTTTATGAGTATATAACCTTGGATTAACTTGAATTAGAAATTGGATTGATGGATATTTAAATTCAAGAGAAGTAATCAAATTTATATTAGACAGACTCATATAACACTGTACTTCCAATGTAATGTACATAAAGTGCATGGATGATCTCAGGTAGCTTATGTTGATAATTTAACAGTAATAAATGAAGAATTTGTAGTGCACTAAATCTTAACAGTAGGCTTATTTGTACTAAGTAAAAAACATGCTAATTGTTACTTTCTTTCAGTCAGAAGCCTCTGATGGTGATTCACCACCTAGAAGAGTGTCAATACAGCCAAGGTAACTGACTTTTTAGGATATTTAGAAATTAATGAACAACCTGGGAATTGTAAAATTCGAGGGCATTCTTCACTCTAACAAATAAAAAGGATGCTTTGACTCTATAGATGAAATTAGGAGAATGTCTATCTGTGCATTACATTGCAATATGCCTCTTGAAAGCATTATTAAAATAAATACATTGGGCAAAATTAAATATGCACATAATTAAGGGCTTTTTTCATTTAAAATATATTAATACCTTAATGAATATTCAGTAGATAGTAGAAATGAATAGAATTTGAAATCCAGCTTTGCAAATTGACTTGCATTAGGCAAGCTCCTCAGCTATACAATTTCTCCACTATTACCAAAATGAAACTCCATGCAGAGCCGGCTTTATGGTGGCATAAGTAGTTCCTATACTGGGGCTCTGAGCTCAGAGACAGTATTAAAAAATGGGCACCCACAACCTGTCTCACATAACCTTCCCTAGATGTCATCAAATGGGGGGCATGTAGAAGGAAAAGGAGAGAAAGAGAAAGGGGGAGAGTGATGTTTGAAGGGCTTGTGATCAGAATTCAGTCTGCACTTCAGATTCCTGGGAATTGCACCCCAGCATTAACTGAAACTGCATTGGCTGGGAATGCACTGAAAGCTCAGTCATTTAACTAAGTCCATGATTTGAGACAGCTTGAACAAACTACAGTTCCTATTACAAAATTAGTTGCATTTTACATTTTTAATTTGGTAACACTGACTTGTGCCAATATTATTTCCAACCATGCATGTAGTACATGGAAATTTAAATTAATTAGGTTCTTTCTTATTAAGTGATCACTCATTTGTTTTTGTTTCCTTTTAGTTTACTCAGATAAATGCAAAACAAGTAAAATGTACTTAAGTTGAAAGTGTTGCATAAAATAAGAAAAGTAAAGAGAAGTTTGCTTAAATTACCAAAGTTGTGTTAAGTTTCTTACACTTAACTTTAAAAATATTACATTGTATGCACAATATTACTTCTTCCCTGAGACAAGTGCTTATTTAATGCCTAACTATTTAGTATGCATGGAAACAAAAAGTTATGTCTCCAGTATACTAGATGTGCTTTATGTCTCTGATGATTTAAAATCTAAGAAATCAATGTAGACCTCAGTGTTAATGTTCCCTGTGGACCATGCAGTGCACGTGTCTCTGTTATATGCCATTTGCTATGAGATTCACAAAAGCAGTGATAATGTTTGTAATGAGCCCTCTATTGGAGTAACAAATGGAATACATTTTATTACTTCAAATGTTTGTGATGTGCTATCTTTTGGAATGACAGAGACATAGCCACCAGATAGACACACAGTCAGACACAAAAAGACTTATCCTTTCACTAAAGCATAGTGTAATTGCAGCCCGCAGTGCCTATGAGGTCAGTCATGTAATGTCCCATCTTCATGAAATGGGCAAAAGGTCAGTCACAAAATGCTAATCACATGCCCAGTTACACTAAGGTTAAGAATAGGGTTGTGTGAGGATTATCTGACTCAAAGAGCATTTCGTGTCTGTCATTGTGGGAATTACCTGACTTATGTCACAGGTATTGCAGGCTGCAGTTAGACCCATCTCTTTTATTGAGGTTTATATAATGTTTATATATTTTTGAAATTATCACTATTTAACCCATCCCAAATTCCACTTACAATAGTTTGAAGTACTTTTCACTTATAATTACCAGTTAAGTAAAATTAAAGATAAGTACAGCAGAGCATGGCTTACCCAAAGAAATTAATGTAGCGTGGGGATCAATCAGAATTAAATCAGAAAGGTGGAAATATCCAATAGAGAATAAAATTAAGTATTTTAAACCCATTATATTTTAAAATACATGTAAATTATTTATTTAATTATCTTTTACAAAATAATAATGTATTTAATTTTAAATCCAAGTTGTGATAGTCAGCTTTATGTGACATGAATTTTTTTTTTTTTTTGCTGACGCACCACTGCCTGAAGAAGGGGCCTGAGTTGCCTCGAACGTTTGCATATTATAATCTTTATAGTTAGCCAATAAAAGGTGTCATTTTGCTTGGCTTTTCTCTGTATGAATTCCCTAACTTTAAAAGGCAACTCCCCAAGTTTAAAATGAAACGATTTTGAGGGGAAAAAAGACAAGCATAATAATGTGGAAAGAATACGCAGACTACAGTACACAGCTACACATCAAACTGCACTTTCTGTATACTTGATAGCGGCACTAACTACTGGGTTGTCAGGAATTAATAAATTGGAGAGATGGCAACAATCAATTAAAAAATGCTTTTCTATATACAATTCATGGCTGTTCTTTCCACTCCAGGTTTCTGCGCTTCTATGAAACAAAGCATCATAATGCCGGAGCACATACCAGCTTCCTAAGGATTTTTTTCAAATTTAGCATGTCCTCCTCAGTGGCAATGCATTCACTTTCTTTCTTTCTTTCTTTCTTTCTTTCTTTCTTTCTTTCTTTCTTTCTTTCTTTCTTTCTTAAATTACTTTGGCTAACTTTAAGGAGCTAAAAGGTACTGGACTTTTCATACACCTGGAGTGTGTTGTATTCCTCAACAGGGAAATGCTTGATCTAGAAGTACAGATACGAAAGTTTAAAAAAAAAATAAACAAAAAATAGTTACCATTTTAATACGGGCAATGTCCCTCAAGCCCCACCACTAATCTGTGCACAAACAAACACACAAGGATTTAGAGAACACTGCAGGGCCAACTGATCCAACCCCTCACCTCGAAACAGGTTTACAGCACCTGGCACAAAGATCATTTTACATGCTTCAAGGTAATTAAGTTAAGCATATGAGAGAGTTGTGAGGGAAGCTTAATGCTTACTTTGTCCAGCATCTGGTGGGGTTGAGTCCCACTGGCCCTTGTTGTAGAAACGTCATTTGTCATCTGTGTCCATGTAAGACAAACCAAAGGGATATGCTGAGCACATTCAAGAGTATCAGATTGATGGTACATTTAGGCTTAGTCATCCTATTGGACTACAACTTCTTATAATTTATCAACATCTATATCCATCCATCCATCCATCCATCTATCCTCTTCCACTTATCCGAGATCGGGTTGCAGGGGCAGCAGCTTGAGCAGAGATGCTCAGACTTCCCTCTCCCTGGCCACTTCTGCTAGCTCTTCCAGGGGAATTCCGAGCCGTTCCCAGGCTAGCCGAGAGACATAGTCCCGCCAGCGTGTCCTGGGTCTTCCCCGGGGCCTCCTCCTGGTTGGACGTGCCCGGAACACCTCACCAGGGAGGCATCCAGGAGGCATCCTGATCATATGCCCGTGCCACCTCATCTGACTCCTCTCGAAACTAATGGAAACTAATTTCATCCACTTGTATTCGCAATCTCGTTCTTTCGGTCACTACCCATAGCTCATGACCATAGGTGAGGGTAGAAATGTAGATCGACTGGTAAATTGAGAGCTTTGCCTTTCAGCTCAGCTCCTTTTTCACCACAATAGGCTGATGCAGAGCCCGCATCACTGTGGATGCCGCACAGATCCGCCTGTCGATCTCACGCTCTATTCTTCCCTCACTTGTGAACAAGACCCCGAGATACTTGAACTCCTCCACTTGGGGCATAAGCTTGCTCCCAATCCTTTTCCGGCTGAGAGCCATGGTCTTGGATTTGGAGGTGCTGATTCCCATCCCATCTCAGCTGTGAACTGATCCAGAGAGAGCTGAAGATCATGGCCTGATGAAACAAACAGGACAACATCATCTGCAAAAAGCAGAGACCCAATCCTGAGCCCACCAAACCAGACCCCCTCAATGCCCTGGCTGTGCCTAGAAATTCTGTCCATAAAAGTTATGAAGAGAATCGGTGACAAAGGGCAGCCCTGGAGGAGTCCAACTCTCACCGGAAACGGGTTTGACTTACTGCCGGCAATGCAGATCAAGTTCTGACACCGGTTGTATAGGGACCGAAAAACCCTTATTGGGGGTTCCGGGGCTACCTACTCTCGGAGTACCCCGTACAGGATTCCCCGAGGGACATGGTTGAACTCATTTTCCAAGTCCACAAAACACATGTAGACTGGTTTGGCAAACTCCCATGCACCCTCCAAGACTCTGCCAAGGGTGTAGAGCTGGTCCACTGTTCCACAACTAGGACAAAAACCACACTGTTCCTCCTGAATCCGAGTTTCAACTATCTGACGAACCCTCCTCTCTAGGACCCCCGAATAGACTTTTTCAGGAAGGCTAAGGAGTATGATCCCTCTGTAGTTGGAACACACCCTCCAGTCCCCCTTCTTAAGTAGGGGGACCACCACATTCTGGTCTGCCAATCCAGAGGCACTGTCCCCGATGTCCGTGCGATGTTGCAGAGGTGTGTCAACCAAGACACTCCTACAACATCCACAGCCTTGAGGAACTCCAGGTGTATCTCATTCACCCCTGGGGCCCTGCCACCAAGGAGTTTTTTGACCACTTCGGTGACCTCAGTCCCAGAGATGGAAGAGCCCACCTCTGAGTCCCCAGGCTCTGCTTCCTCATTGGAAGACATGTTAGTGGGATTGAGGAGGTTTTCGAAGTACTCCCACCACCGACCCACAATATCCTGAGTCGAGGACAGAAGCATACCATCCACACCATATACAGTGTTGACACTACACTGCTTTTTTCCTCCTGAGACAACGGATGGTGGACCAGAATCTCCTCGAAGCCATCCAGAAGTCGTTCTCCATGGCCTCCCCAAACTCTTCCCACGCCCGAGTTTTTGCCTCAGCAACCAACAAAGCCGCATTCCACTTGGCCTGCCGGTACCTGTTAGCTGCCTCTGGAGTCCCACAGAAAAAAAGGGTCCTGTAGGGCTCCTTCAGCCTGAAGGCATCCCTCAATCCACCAATGTCCACCAACGGGTTCAGGGATTGCCACCACAAAGGGCACCGACCACCTTATGGCCACAGCTGCAGTCAGCCGCCTCAACAATAGAGGCACGGAACATGGCCCATTAAGACTCAATGTCCCCCACCTCCCTCGTGACGTGGTTGAAGTTCTGCTGGAGGTGGGAGTTGAAGCTACTTCTGACAGGGGACTTTGCCAGACGTTCCCAGCAGACCCTCACAATACATTTGGGCCTACCAGGCCTGACCGGCATTCTCCCCAACCATTGAAGCCAACTCACCACCAGGTGGTGATCAGTTAACAGCTCTGCTCCTCTCTTCACCCGAGTGTCCAACACACGTGGCCGCAAGTCTGACGACATGACCATGAAGTTGATCATCGAACTGAGGCCTAGGGTGTCCTGGTGCTAGGTGTACATATGGACACCCCTATGCCTGAACATGGTGTTCGTTATGGACAATCCATGATGAGCACAGAAGTCCAATAACAAAACACCGCTCGGGTTCAGATCGGGGGGCCCATTACTCCCAATCATGCCCTTCCAGGTCTCACTGTCATTGCCCACATGAGCATTGAAGTCTCCCAGCAGAACAAGGGAGTCCCCACCAGGTGCACCTTCTAGCACACCCTCCAGGGACTCCAAAAAGGGTGGGTACTCCATACTGCTGTTCGGCACATACGAGCAAACAACAGTTAGGACCCGTCCCCCCACCCAAAGGCAGAGGGAGGCTATCCTCTCGTCTACTGGGGTGAACCCCAATGAACAAGCTCAGAGTCAGGGGACAATAAGTATGCGCACACCTGCTCAGCGCCTCTCACGGGGGGCAACTCCAGAGTGGTAGAGAGTAGTCCAGCCCCTCTCAAGGAGACTGATTCCAGAGTCCATGCTGTCCGTCGAGGTGAGCCCGACAATATCTAGCTGGAACCTCTTAATCTCGTGCACTAGCTCACGCTCCTTCCTCTTCAGAGAGGTGACATTTAACGTCCCTAGAGACAGCTTCTGTAGCCGAGGATTGGACCACCAAGGTCCCTGCCTTCGGCCACCACCCGACTCACACTGCACCCAACCTCCTTGGCCCCTCCTATAGGTGGTGAGCCCATGGAAAGGGGGACCCACATTGCCTCTTTGGACTGTGCCCGGCCAAGCCCCATGGGTGTAGGCCCGGCCACCAGGCACTCACCCTTGAGCCCGACCTCCAGACCTGGCTCCAATGTTTGTATGCATCATAGGAGGTTTTCCAAACCGTTCTTAGTCACGTCCCTCGCCTATGACCAGTTTGCCTTGGGTGACCCTACCAGGGGCATAAAGCCCCTGACAGCAGAGCTCCTAGGATCATTGGGACACGCAGACCCACCTACCACGATAAGGTGGCAGCTTGAGGAGGGGCAACATCTATATATTAAAAATTTAGTCCAGAGCCAAAATGGAATTGATTTCTATTAAAATTTTATACAGAGCAAGAGCTGATCCATTCAGAGGCCAACGCTGAATGGGGAATCAGAACAAAACAAAACACACTCATGCACACTCTAACACCAGGTAAAACTTGAAGGAAGTCGATTAATATCACTTAAACTAGTCAGCCACAATAATAAAACCACCTGCCTAATATTGTGTAGGTCTGCTCGTGCTGTGAAAATAGCTCTGGCCCATGGAGGCATGGGCTCCACAAGACCTCCATAGGGGTCCTGTGATATCTGGTACCAAGATGTTAGCAGCAGATCCTTTAAGCACTGCAAGTTAAGAGGAGGGGCCTCAGTAGATCAAACTTGTTTTTCCAGTACATTCCAGAGATGCTTGACTAGATTGAGAACTGGGAAATTTGGAGGCCAAGATAACACTTTGAACTGTTTGTCATGTTCCTCATATGACACTGCCATTGGGAATACCATAGTCATGAAGGGGTTTTGTGGTCTGCAACAATCTTTAGGTAGGTTGTATGTTACAAAGCAACATCCACATGAATGCCAGGACCCAAGGTTTCTAAGCAGAACATTGCCAGAACATCACGCTGCCTCCGCTGACTTGCTTTCTTCCCATAGTGCATCCTGCTGCATTCTCTTCCCCAGGTAAATGATGCACACATACGCGGCCATTTGCATGATCTAAATGAAAAGGTGATTCATTAGTCAAGGCCATCTTCATCTACAGTATATCTCAACGGTCCAGATCTGATGCTCATGTGTCCATTGTATGTGCTTTTGGCATTTAACAGTTGTCAGCAGAGCCGCTCTGACCAGTCTGTGGCTACGCAGCCCTATGCACAGTAAGCTGTGATGCTCTGTGTGTTCTGACACCTTTCTCTTATGGCCAGCATTAAGTTTTTCAGCAATTTGTGCTATAGTATCACTTCTGATGAACTAGCCAGAAGAGCTAGCCTTCTCTTACCATGCACATCAATTAGCCTTGGGTGCCCATGGCTCTGTCACTGGTTCACTGGTTATTCTTCCTTGGACCACACTTTTGATAGGTACTAAACACTGCATACCAGGAACACACCAGAAGACTTGGGGCCTCATGCATAACGACGTGCATAGAATTCACATTAAAATATGGCGTAGGACAAAAGCAGAAATGTGCATACGTACAAAAAATCCAGATGCATAAATAGGTGCGAACAGCAACTTCCACGTTCTTCCGCTCCATAAATCCCGGTCAGTGTGAAAATTAACGCATGTGCACGCACCTGCTGCCACTCCCCAACTCCTCCCAGAATTACGACCTTTTGAATATGTAAATCAATATAAATAGCCCTTAAGCTCAGCGTTCTGTGAAAAGACAATGGCAAAAGCATGGGGGAAAAGAAGAATTTCAGCAAATACCAAGTGGAGGCAAGGAAAAACTTACCATTTGTTGGTTTAAGCAGTGATATAATCAAAAAAAAAGTTGATTGAGTGACAGAGTGGTGGAGAAACTTGAAAGTTCAAGTTCAGAAAGTCGCAAAGTGTCCAAAATAAATAAGAAGTGGTCAGATATCAAAGTTGCCGTGAAAAGGCAAGTCATAGCCCACTGTCTGAGTGTCATATGGAAGCGTATTAAGGTAAAGAGAAAAGAAAAATAAAATAGGGACACAGTTGAAAAAAATGTCCAAATGTCAACTTTAATCTCGAAATTTCCACTTTAATCATATTCTTTATTTTGTCATCAAAGTAGAACGTCATAAACTTCACCTTAAAATCATTTAATTTACTAGTTTCTCAGATCCCATCGTGACTAAAGTAGCACATTAAATGCTTCTTTCTATGTGTTCTTTTATGTGTTCTGTGTGTCTAAATCACTACGTGCTTCTTAAACAGGCTTTCTTTTCCGCCGACAGGACACAGAATACATTACATTCATGATATTACAGCTCTCTGAACAATTTAAATATTAAGATGTACACTTGATATAATTAAACATGGAAACACGGAGGCGCAGTATTAACGATGAGCTGGCGCTGCACCACAAAGTCCTCACATGTTTAATTATTAACAATATACATTATTTTAATGAAGTTTAAAACTTATCTGTATAATGTAATAAACATGCTTTACTGCATTTCATCTTAAAAATGATATCAAAATCTCCAAGAAGATAGCATTTGGAAATCAAAATCAACTTAGAAGCCAGTCGTCATCATATGTGAATACTCGCTTTATAAAGCGACTCAGGTTGTGCAATTTTATAACTGCATTGCAAATTTACAGTGAGGTAATTGTACTTCTAAGTACAAAAAGTTCTACCAGGAGCAATTGGTGGACTGATTGAGTGTGTTTAGAGCACTTGGGATGAAACTGTTTCTGAACCACGAGGTCCCTACAGGAAAGGCTCTGAAGTGTTTGCCGTATGAGAGAAGTTCAAATAGATTGTGCACATGGCTAAGACAGCGTGTGCAAGATGCTGTATACCGATAATCCGATCAGCTGCTGTACAGCTGTGATTCCACACTCAGATACAGTGGGTTAAACACTCAGTGGTGCATTGGGAATAACAACACTAAAGCAGTGATGATATTTAGAATAGTTTGGCCATTTGGTGCACCATTATATGGTTACGGGTTGATTACAATGAGATGCCTTAAACTGATAAACGATATGCGATTAATTGCAGTGTATTTGATAAAGCCGCGTCAGGGATATGAATCTAAAAAGTAAAGGCAAACCACACAGAAACAGTAGCACTGCTTTGACGTTGGGTGCTGCCAGTTTGCATAACCGAGTAGAGAACTTGCGTACGCAAGGGATTGACCTGACGTGAAAATGTGCGTGGCTTTAGGCCAAGTTTAGTTTTTATACATTGCGATGTGAACGTGGAAATTAAACATTTTTGTGCGTAAGCACCGTTTATATATGAGGCCCCTGCTGTTTTGAAGTTGCTCTGACCCTTGCCACAGGTGGCTGGGGGCGTGACCCGGCCGGGACACCCCTGAGGACCAGAGGAGGGCTTACACCTCCCCCAGACCACGTGGGGGTGACTGCCCGGGTGACTATGGGGACCACGGGCACAGAGCTTTGAAGCTCAACCCTGTAGGGGCCCATGGTCACCGCCAGGGGGCACCCCAATGCCTATGGAGCCCTGGACCTCAGCACATCCGCCACAGAGTATCGGTGACACCTGGAGTGTTTCCGGGTGTGCAGCCAGTACTTCCGCCACACTGGGGAGTGCCGGCGGAAGATAATCGGGACGCACCTGGAGCACATCCTGGTGGTCATAAAAGGGGCTGCTTCCCTCAGTTCGTTGGCTTGAGTCAGGAGTGGAGAAGGATGGAACTCGGGAGGAGAGGCAAGGAGGTGGCCTGAAGAGAGAGAGACATTGTATTGTTGGCCAGGACTTTTGGGGGACTTTGGGGTTGTGTGCACTGTGTAAATAATAGTTGTGTAAATAAACACGAGTGGGTGATTAAAAGGACGTCTGCCTGTCTGTGTCCGGGCCATGCACCACACCCTGTTGTTTAGCCATCACAATTTGGCCCTTGTCAAAGTCATTCAGATCCTTATGTTTGTCCATTTTTCCTGCTTCCTTCACATCACCTCCAAGAACTGACTGTGCACTAGCTGTCTAATATATCCCACCCCTTGAAAGGTGCCATTGTAATGAGATAATCAATGTTATTCACTTCACCAGTCAGTGGTTTTAATGTGTTGGCTGACTATAAATATTAAACAGACTTTGATATTCAGGTAGTTTTTTTCTGTGTTTTGTCATAAATATTTAATTTTACCAAAAGGTAAAAAAAATGGATAGACAGATGGAAATGTCATTTTGGTCATTTTAAAAAGGAAAAAAAAGTTTGTTTTAAGCATAACTTGTCAGTGGCTCTTTAATTGTTTACACACATTTTCCTAGTTCATTTAAGTATGGCTTATGATTTAGCAAGTGCAGCAAGACAGCAAGTGCAACTTTTTAAATATTTTAATAAAGCTTATATTTTTATTATATTATATATATTTTTTTTTGTAGGATAAAAAATGTAAAGGTTTTGTAAAGTAGAAATAATGAATACAATAAAATATATACAGTACATTCAGTATAGATAAACCACCCATCATAACAATGTAGAATAGTATACTAGCAACTTGTATTTTAAGTACTTGCAAATGTAAAAAATTATAAATGTATTTCTTTTAATTAATATTAGTACTATTTTTGTTCCCTTTTTATCATAGCACTGAAAAATGCCTTTGCAGCTGATCCACATGTACAGAAGATGGCAGCAGAAGATTTCATCATGCTAAATCTTTTAGTATGTCTACCAATCCAATGCAAAAATCACAAGCTTTTTAGAACAGGAAGCCAGTCTGTCACAGGACTTGTAGCTCCACTATTCTAATTTTCATAACCTGCATATCTTGTTATTAGGGTGAGGGAGAATTCAAGGTCCTCAAAAGTAATCTGAAAAGAATTTGCCCACTCCATATACTGTAGAAGTCATCTCAGCTCAGAGGTGGTAACTCTACCTGTTGTATCACTACACAACCCCCTTTTTATCTCGCTAGCATATCGAGGATGTATAGGCTGCGGAAAGGCTAACTGCCCCGATCTCTTAATCCTTCTGGTCTCCCATTCCTGGCAAGGGATTAGTTCTCGACCTGGTCGGGATGCCAGTCCTTTGTTGATATTATGCTTAAGATGTATTGACATGATTTATTGATTTATCTTTAAATAACCAGGAAGATATTTAAAGATAATTGCAACTCTTTTAAGTCATTCATATTTAAGTCATTTTAGAATATTAATAATTATATTCAAGAAATGCCTTGCAGAAAGGAAACCAGGGTTCACGTCTAAGGTCTTTCCTGAGTGGAGTTTGTATATTCTGTGTATGTTTCTTCTGAGTGCTCCAGTTTTCTCCCACAGTCCAAAGACATGCAGGTTAGGTGAATTGTCGATCCTAAATTAGCCTCTAGTGTGTGGTTGGGGTGTGCGTGTGTGTGTGTGTCCTGCTATAGACTGGCATCCTGTCCAGGGTTTGTTCCTGCCTTGCGCCCTATGCCACCTGGGATAGGCTCCAGCTGGAAGCCTGTTCAGTTAGAAAATGACTAACTGATTTCAAGAAATCTTTAATTTGTTCAAACAATCCTTGAATCTTTTCAAGAGATGCACTTTATTTAAAGTTATCTTTAAAATAGTTCAAGACAATTTAAATGTACATGGGTGATACCTGTAAATTATTCATTATCCGTAATCACGTAAAGGTGTCTGTGGGTTTCCAGGCCTTCTGTTGTTGCTGAGTTCAGCAGTGTGTTCCTTCTTTTTAAGAACGTACCAAATGGTTGATTTGACCACTCCTGGTGTTTCTGCTATCTCTTTAAAGGGTTTGTTTTGTTTTCTCAGCCTAATGATGGGCTATTTTACTTGCATGGACAGCTCTTTATGACTTCATATTAAGAGTTCACAGCAACAGCTTCAAAAGCAAATTCCACACTTGGAATGAATTCCAGACCTTTCACCTGCTTAATAATTAATGAAATAATGAAGGAACTGCTCACACCTGACTATGGAACAGCTTCTCAGTTAATGTCCAAACACTTTTGAATTCCTGGAAATGCGGGCTGGGGGGCATTGTGGGGGTGGGCATTTGGGGGTTATGCAGAAAAATAGCTTTCATACCTAAATGGCACATAGGAAATTTTGGGTAAACCCCTTAAACTAAAGCTGAAACTCTACACTTCAATCACATAATGTTTGCTTCATTTCATATTCATTGTGGTGGTGTACAGACACAAAATTCTGAAAATTGGACCTGATTGTAAATGATGCTTAAACAACTAAGGAACAAATTTCAGAGTTTGAATCTGGAAGGGAAATTAAGAATTCTTTCAGATGTCCTTGACTTTATTTGTAATTGTAAACTGTCCGGTTTATATGTATCTGCAGCATGAAACATCAGACAAGAACCTGGCCCCAGATGGTTATTATGTTCCTAGGATTATCTTCATTGGTAAGCATAATACATTTTTAGACTAGATAAAGACCATAAAGCGAAAGCTCAATAATCCAAGCATGCATATTAATTATTTGCAGCTAAACTGACAGTGCAAGTATCATATTTATTTGAAAATAGAATAATATACGCTACTGTAATTTGGTAATATATACAGAAAGAAGCCATTTCAATTAATTATTTATTCAATTTATTTTCAATATACTATTTGTTTCCATGTTAAGGGTTGGGTTACCTTGACATCTAGAAATGAAGCAGCCTTTCAATGCAATGTTACATGTGTGATCTGTTGCCAGCTTGTGCTCACACTGGACCAAGTCAAAGTTCCAAAAATATGGAATGGCAGTGATCTGTGCCATACAGTATTTGTGATGCTGTCAAGACTACAGCAGTGCCCTGTCTCTTTTTATGTGTACTTTTTTTTCCCCCATGTTCTCTTAATATTTCTGCTTATGTTTTTTTTTTTTTAAGTTTTTATTGAAAAGAGACACAATCCAATACATCTGTTTATGACTTTTGTCATGTTTACAACAAATTCAGCTTATATATTATCAAAAAGCTCTTCATGGCATAAAACAGATCAATATATCTCTTTGGGTTATCTCTCAATTATAGAAAAAAAACTATTTACAGAAGACAGAGGATGTATAGAAAATACCTATTAATAAAACACAGATTCTATAACAAAAAAACATCTGGTTCAATAGGGGTTATATACTCAATCCACCTAGACCAAAAATCAACAAATAGATCTATTTGGTTATTCATACTGAAAGTAATTTTCTCCATTATAAACACATTTTTTACAACATTAATCCAATCCTGTATTTGTGGTGGATTAGGTTTGTACCAGCATCTAGTAATAGCTTTTTTACTTGAAGCAAGAATTATTCTATACATGTATTTATTTTTCCCTTCCCAGGAAACCATTGACACCGTGCCCATATAAAGTACCTTAAAACTGAAATCAATTGTAATGTTTAAAATAATTTCCAATACCTTATGTCTATCTTTCCAAAAACCTCAAATTTTAGGACATCCCCAAA
The DNA here is from genome assembly GCF_016835505.1 of Polypterus senegalus. Classification (NCBI taxonomy): domain Eukaryota; kingdom Metazoa; phylum Chordata; class Cladistia; order Polypteriformes; family Polypteridae; genus Polypterus; species Polypterus senegalus. Next base: position 83,131,531 of record NC_053159.1, on the reverse strand, counting down.
ATATGTGAAAATGGTTCGCATCCTGTGAGCCACAATGTCTCCAACAATTTGAGTCGCCTTGAAAATTATTTTTCTGTTTTGGGGTAAGGAAAAACCTAATAGTATTTCTCCAGCAGAATTCTCTCCAATATGGAGAACGGGAGGTTGCCCATTGTTGTTTACATATATTTTCCCAGTCCTCGGTTGAGAAGATAATCCCACTTTTTTCTCCCATCTTTCTTTAATGTACAAAGATGAATCTCCTTGTAAATCCATCAAGGCTCTATAAAGTTTTGTAATAGTCTTAAACATTAGTTCAGCCTTATAAGCTGAAGAGAATATTTTAACTAGAGCACTCTTATTTGGATCCTCATCGATCCCTTTTTTAATTTTCAGGCAAAAAGGTTGTCGGAGCTGGAGGTATCTGTAAAAGATTTTTGGATTCCAAACTAAATTTTTCTTTTAGAGAATTAAAATCTAATAATTGTCCTTTATCCATGATTGAGCAATAAGCAGTGATCCCTTTCTTAGCCCATATTTTAAAATGCATATCTAATGTATTTGGTTTAAAATCAGAATCATATGATGGCCATTTCAATACATTTACAGAATCCTTTAGATTATAGTCCTTAATAATCTCAAACTAATTTTTAAGTGTTACCTTAATCCATTGATTTTCTTTCTTATTTTTAATTAAATGATCATCTATGATGCTAGCTTGAATAGGGATCATGTCAAACCAACCAATCTCTATATCCTTCCACCTTGCTTGATATTCTGGGTTGCACCAACAAACTATTATTCTTAACTGTGCTGCCCAAAAATATTTTGTAAACATGGAAGAGCAACCCCTCCTTTATCTTTACTCAGTTGAAGGGTTTTAAAGTTTACCCTTGGTTTCCTGCCTTGCCATATGAATCTGGAAATCAGTCTGACCAGTCTGAGAATCATTTTTTGGGCAAGGGAACAGGCAAAGACTGAAATAGATAGAGCATTCTTGGAAGTATGTTTTGCTTGACTGAATCTAATCTAGATCTCATGCTAAAAAATGGTAAAAGATTCCATCTTGCAATGTCGTTTTATTTTTTTATTAATATGACCATAATTAAGCATTTCTAAATTGTTCATATCCTTGGGGATATTTATTCCTGTGTATTTAATAAATGTTAGATCCCATTTTAAGGAGTAATCTTTTTAAATTTTGTTTGCGGGGTTATAATTAAAGGTCAGTACCTGAGTTTTTAAAATATTTAATTTAAATCCTGAGAAAAAGCTAAAGGTTTTTAAAGTTTCCATTAACTCAATCAATGACTCAGTTGGATCCTTTAGATAAACTAATATGTCATCCGAAAATAGTGCTATTTTATGTTCATCATTTTTGATGTTAATACCTTTTATTTTAGAATTTTGCCTGATCCCTTGTCCCAGGGGTTCAATAAACAATGCAAAGAGCAGAGGAGAGAGAGGGCACCCCTGTCTGGTACTTTGCTTATGTTTTGTTTAGAATTGGTCATTTTAACCCAATGCTTCATGCTCCTTGTTGGTCTTATCACAAGAATCAGTCCTCTCAGGTATAGAAATTGCCTGGGAAGGCTATAAAAGACAGCAGTCGCCTTTTTGAGTTTCTGAGTGTCTTTTTCTTGGTTTTGACCCTTTCTTCTGGGTAAATTCATAACAATATAACTTAATTGAATAAGTTCTTTCACTAAGTAGAATTTCCACATTTATTTTTGCTGAAGGGGAAGAAAATAACATATTAATGCAGTATATGTATTTTGGAAAAATTATTGTTTGTAGGCTTATTTATACATTTTACGGGCACCACTGTTATGTACTAGTTGCATACCAGTAGCTCTTTAGATACAGAAAGAATGAGACATTTTCTGTTTTATTTAAAGGGTGATCCAAAAGAGTGGTCACATGGGAAGGGTTATTTATACAAAAAAAGGTGAATAAAACAAAATCTAAAGGGAAAAGCAAGTCATGAATGTTTAAACAGGCAGAAGTTCAAAAAATACTAAACCAAACAAAGGTTTGAATTGCTGAAAATGTGTATCTTTATGCACTGGCAAACCTTGAAATAATAAAAAGCAAATGCTAAGCGAACATTAAGGCAGTCTTATATAAGATGACTACCATGCTGTCACACACCACCCTCAGTATGTGTAGAATTGAAGGAGACCCTTAAAAACCTACTGAGCTGTAATTGTATGTTTTCTTTGAAGATTTTTGAAGCCTTGGCTACACAGTAGGCAACATATTCAGTTTTCTTTCATTTTAATGGTTGATGTGTTTTTTATCCTCAAAGCATGAACAAAAAAAGATCTCCTTTTATTTGTGATTTGCAAAGATTATTTCAGTACAGCAACACACTCCTAGCATGGATGTACTGTAGTTAGGGAATTCCCTTAATAATCATTAAAAAAGATTTTATTTTATATGAATATATAGTCTAAATCCTCTCAAATATTTATATACAGTGTTTATTTTTTCTAGATCCTTCTATGATTGTTAGGGCAGATATTGCTGGAAAATATAGCAACAGACTGTATGCGTATGAACCAGAAGACATGGACATGTGTAAGTAGCAATAAATTGGCATAATCTGCATTGATTTTGTATTAGTGCTAAGATTAGATAATAATGCTACTAGCTAACACTACAAATCAAAGCTTATTTTTGTTTTTTACTGTTAATTTTAGAAACTGTTTCAAATTTTATAAGCACATATACTGAATGCATGTGGTCAATGTATATGTCAAAAATGCTAAACTAATATTTTAGGCAATTTTGAAATGTTCTGAATATTGGGACGTATAAGGGCCAGAAGGTTGGTACAGAGTGTCCGGTACTCGTGTGTCATAACCTCGCCACAAGCACAGGCAAGAGAAAAATTTTTTTTCCATTTGTTTATTTACAAAACAAAAACAAAAATATGTAAACGTTGATTTTTAATAACTTTTGAAACTTCTGTTGCAAAGTTTTTAATGTCGTTAAGTATAACTTCAAAAGGGTCAGTGCCGTTTGAGAAGCAACCGAGTATCCTAATCAAATCCATATGGACACTGTGTTCTGATGAGGGCTGAATGACAGAGAACTTGAAAAGAACAAAAAAAAATGAGCCAGAAGATATCAAGGCAATCAAATGTCAAAACTCGAAGATCAGAAAGTAAATACCTAAACAACCAAACTTGCCAAAAATTTGCAGTCCTAAATACACTGAAAACAAACACACAGAGTCTTTAGTTAAAATACCAAGTATTTTTGATGACTAGGGACCTGGCGTGAACATTATACCATTGTAAGGATAGGTAGCAAAAGTACAAAAATATTCCACAAAATGTTATTACCCATGAATAAACAAATGGAATTGTGCATTCCTAAAAATATTACTTGAAAAACACAATGTCATTAAAACAAAAACTAAAAAAGAATCAGGATTTCCTTGTAACAAAACCCCTAAAGCAGGGGTGTCGAACTCCGGGCCTGGTGGGCCACAATGGCTGCAGGTTTTTCAATCTAACCCTTTTCCTAATCAGTGACCTGTTTTCACTGTTAATTAACTTCTTTTCTTATCTTCTTTTAATAGCCCTGATTTTAAGGATTCAGTCCCCTGAATTTATTCCTTCCTTCATTAAATGCAGCCGAAATGCAATGAAATGTGAAACGAGCTAACAGATGACCAGCTAAATCCATTTCACACCAACCAATCTCTTAATGAGAAGTTGATTCTTGCTGTTAATTAAACCCGTTATTTAATTCAATGGCTTGTTGCTGCTCTCATTCTGCCACAGCAAACATTTCCAAAAATCTTGATTTTTCTGTTTTTTCTAAGAACACTGTCAAAATGTTTCAGTGACCCGAGCAATCACCCTTATTGAGACCATCACGTTTCTTTATTTTTAGATAATGTTTGATGGGCACAGGTAAGATGGTCACGTGGCAGCTTGTTTTGTGTGTCATTATTGTTTGGCTGCTCATTAAGGAAAAAGAAACAACTAAGGGTTCTGAGTCAAGTTAATTAAAACAAAAGCAAAAGACGTTAATTAGCAGCAAAAACTGGTCACTAATGAAGAAGATGGTTAGAATGAAAACCTGCAGCCACTGCAGCCCTCGAGGGCTAGAGTTCGACACCCATGCTCTAAAGGAATCAAAATTAGGGAGAGGTTATGAAAAATCCATATAATATAAACATTTGTTGGTTTGTGACTTGTGTATTATTATGAAACCAGTAATGGCGCACTGCACGATAACGTGCAGTGAATACACTTGACTTGAGCATTCATAGTTTTCATATCTGTACGTTTAGCATTTGTTTGCTCAGAGGTGGATATGCTTGCTACTTCCTGAGCAGCTCTTCTTGTCTCCACCATAGCGGCCTGCTGCTTCTCTTCTTCCGTCTGCATCTTTTCGCGTTAAAACTGATTGTTAGTTTTTATATTGCAATTACTTAGTACGTTTTTCTTAATTTTTCACTTAAGCTGGCACTTAAATAATTTTTGAGGCAGATTGAAGACTTAAGATATGAAGAGGTAGGAGAATTGACCGTGAAGGTGGTAGGGAATGAGCGCTGCACGGTCGCCCTGCTGCGCACTGTCGAGAGTTGATTCTACAATAGAATAAAATAAAAATATGAAGAGTGATAAAAAATCATCACCCCAGAAGCGGATATTAGACGTCACGTAGTATATGTGTATGAAATTTCAGGTCAATAGGTGAAACGGTTTGTGAGCTACAGGTGATTTAAAATCCTGGACAGACAAACAAACAGCCACGGTAGTGTATTATATAAGAAGGAGATTTTTGAGACTTACCAGGACCTTTTATTGGGTTTATATACTGTTGCCCTTGAAGATTAACACACACACACACACACACCTGCACACACATATACATAGTGATCCTCTCCAGACAATGTCTCAAGTGGTGTCAAATGCAAATCACTCCACAATATCCCACATAGGACACAGCTACTCGCACACACATATAGAGAGATCCTCACCAGACAAAGTCTTGAATGGTGCCAATTGCCAGTCACTCCGCAATATTCTGCCTAAGATTCTCTGCATATAGATTCACTTTCACCAGCTCTAAGAGACATGCAGGTGTTTTTGCAACACACAGAAAAGCCCAACTCTTTTGGTTATGTGCTATTTACCAAACAAACTGCTTTTATCACAGTTTTTCTAATTATTGAGGAGCAACCTCAATAGCCATCTAACTCACAATTGATACCCATTTATTATTTCAACTCATAAAATCATAAAACACAAAGTATAGAAAAGAAGTATGGTATTTATATACAACAATACCAAATAGAAAAAAATCTAATAGAAAGTAAAATAAATAGCAAAATCTACATATAAACACTCTTAGAAAATCCTACTGAAAATTAGAAGTGTCAAGGGGTAGATGTCCTAGACGGCTTCTGGGATAGCGATTGGTGTTGTTCATAATTACATTTTCTGACGTCCACATCAGATGAGCTCATGTCTCTTGTTCTCTCACAGCACTCTTCTGTCTTTTTTTCTACCTCCTGTGGTCCATCTGATGACCTGCAGTATATTTAAGTTAAAATGAACACATGGGGTTTTGGAACATGTGACATACACATTTGATTGCCTATCTGTCCTGATGATGAACAACTATGATCAAAATGTTTGATCTTTTAAGTACATCCACACTGTAAACTAATCTGCTAATTCCTAGTACCACATCATACATTTCAGGTTATAAATTAATTAAAACAGGTTCTGTGGTGTGTGCTTTTTCCCATTCCCAGGTCATAAACTTTTTGGAAAAGAAACTGGCAAATGCATAAATTACTAGTACAAAGGGATGGTTGCAATGCCTACAGTTAAAGTCCTGTAAATTCAGTTCATCGTGGTGCGTTTGAACAAAATGATTCAATTTTAATATAAACAGTTTGCAGTTGAAAAATTCTAGATTTTCCACACCAGAACACTCAAACCCTGACTTGTGAGCTAGCTCCAATAACTACTGTGTCAGTATGACATATAAGTGTTGCCAGTACTATGAATTCTGAGGTAATATTGCCTTTAATATATTAATAATTGCTTACATTGATTAAACAATAATTCTTTACTTTTGAAAAGTTTGTAACAGGTTCATTTTTATTAATTTATCTAGTGATCACTCTGTACTTATACAGTTTCCTAGATGATATATTGGTAGTTCACTAAAATGTATCTACTTTCTTATATTTGCATTCCCCGCTGACAAACGGCAGTTTCTTGGATTTTGATTTTTATATCTAAGTTTCTTGCAATTTATTTGTATTTTCTGTTTTGCTTTCTAGTAAAAATAAACATGAGGGCTGCAAAGCAACTTCTTCATACTGAACTATGAAAAACTGAACTTTGGAGTCTGCAACTTCTACAAATACAACATGTCCGCATTGCAAAAGCTTGTCTAATAAAGTCAAACTTGATTTGCACACAAATATTACTAACAGTGTGATCTCATTTTTGAACAACTTTAATACAACAAAACTATACTTCTCCCATAATTATTATGTGATCCAATATGAGTCCTTTATGATCATATCCAATAGAAATATTATAGCAAGTACGCTTCTTTTATTTTAAATACATCACCGTAGACCATTCATAGCTGAAAATTTTGAGATTTTTAAGCATACATGGGGAAAGGAGCCTTTATTACACTGAGTGCATGTCACTGATCAGTAGTTATATATTATTTTAATTATCCACCTGTTCTTTCACCAGCTAAATTTGGTTTAGAGTGGTTAGTACTGCTGCTTCATAACTCAAGATGCCAGGGTTCAAACAGCAGCTCATCTACTGTCTGGGAGCAGTCTGCATATCCCATATCTTCATGGGTTTTCTCATATTTCCTCCCACAAACCAAGGCATTAAAGTTGGAAGTCCTGGAATATCTCAACCCGTTTTGATTAAGTATGAATGTACCCTGTAATAAAATGGCTTCTGCCTTGCATCAACTGTTCCTGAGATTGGCTGTGGCTCCCTGTGACCCTGGCTTTGAAAAAGAGGGACAAGAAAATGGATGGCAGGAAGAATCTGTTTCATTGGATTATAGAGTTGGACTGAATACTTTTCCTTACAATTTGCAACTTAGAACATTTATCAATACAATATTATTGCACAGTCATCATTTCCCTTAACACTTTATCTTCTTCAGGAACATCAAGAAATAAAACAATCTGGGTTTTCATAGAAACCAAAATCATAAGTAGAGATGTACCTCTGTTGTTTCTAAATTTTGTAAAAAAATAATGCTCAAAAAAACAAATCTTAGCAAAAGGATGTTTTATAAATATGATATTGCTCTAAAGTCACATTTGTAAAGTGTGCTTCATATTTAGATAGATAGATAGATAGATAGATAGATAGATAGATAGATAGATAGATAGATAGATAGATAGATAGATAGATACTTTATTAATCCCAAGGGAAAATTCACGTGCTCCAGCGGCAGCATACTGATAAAAAATATTAAATTAAAAAGTGATAAAAATGCAGGTAAAACAGACAATAACTTTGAGTAATGTTAGCATTTACTCCCCCGGGTGGAATTGAAGAGTTGCATAGTGTGGGGGAGGAACGATCTCCTCAGTCTGTCAGTGGAGCTGCTCCTCAGTTTGGAGATGTTTAGTGTATGCAGTGGATTCTCCATGATTGGCAGTAGCCTACTAAAGCTTACACATTTTGCTGTGATAGCTTTAGCATTTAGCAATTAATAGTTATCTTCTGTGAAAGTCAAATGACTGCTTTATGGGATTTTAGAAAGGGAGCAAAATATATGCAAATATATAGCAGAAGGCAGGGTAAAAGGGAGTAGATACCCACTATCTTACATTGCAAAAAAAAAAAACCTTTGGACCTTGTAGCTCTGGACTGCTAGTGCAAATTTCCTGAATCACGGTGCTGATTTTAGGCTGTAGTTACATCTCTGACTGAAAAAACAGGAGAATCTGTGTTTTCATTTGCTAATACAGTATGTTATGTGATTGAATAGTAAAACTTGGGTTCAAAAGAAATGTTGGTATACCAATTTGGTCCTCTGGTTTAATTCTTTAAACAAAAACCACACAAAACAAACCCATGTTGGCATTGAAGAACTGAAACATAGGTTTTAGCACTCTCTTAACTCAATAGTGCTGCTTAGGTTTCTTTTCATGGAGCTCAGTCCTCCAGTCTGGCTCGAATCAAAATGAGACACCTTTTGGGGGTGATTGGCTTTATACGCCAGAAAGGGCGGGGCCAGCTGCCCCCACTGGATGTCTCCTCGGAGCTGTGAGGGTAGAAACAGGTGACAAAGTTAGTGGTAGTGCCCCCTCTTGTTTCAGTGAGGCATATTATCCCTTAGTTGAGACTGGAAGGTGACCCTCTAACACGCATGTGTGACAATTTGAATAACAATCAAAGTCAGGTGTACGTTCCTGATCAATGGCTTCCCTTTTTCCAACAGACCAGTGACCAATGACCAATGTGCATGGGTTGCTTTTATTCAATTCCAAACAGTGAAAAAACTAAACAAAAGTTGCAGCTCAGTTTAAGTGGCATTTCCTATTGTTTTTGTCTGTTTACATTTATTTGCATGCAATATTTATTATTAATTGTGTTTACATTTCACATATCATGTATCATATGGCAAAAAGCATCGCCAGACCACGCCATTGCCATAGGTGACATTTTCTACTTAAATAAGACAGCCGCAGCATTTTTTATTTTTACTAAACTTTTCTAAGATTAGTAATGATGAATTATTTTGCAATTGTGAGATTAAAATCCCCTAATAACTATTTAGTTTTTTAAAATAAACACAAGTGTGGTTCCCCATATTGCTTTGGATGCTTTCATACAGGTATTGGCCTTTCACAAGTAAAAAAAACTACCATATATTCATAAAGTAATCAATCTTTACCACTAAATCAGTCTCTCTAAATCTTTAATCTCTACCACTAAATTTTAAAATTAAACCATTCAAATGAAGTATGTATCAAGTGTAAGATTCCAGGAAGACAACTTTTGTTGAAGTTTGCCATTTGATTTCCACAAAACATTTCTTTCCTTTTTACAAATCCAATGTCATTGACAAGCCTGGCTTATTTTAACAGTTTTTCATTGTAAAATAAAGAGAATTTAGACTGCAGGTTTCGTTTAGGTTGCTTATTACTCAATATGTGTTTGCATATAAAAGCATGTTTTAATAATTCTGAAATATGCTCTTGTATGTAATTTTCATCATTCACCTGCTTCTGTAAGGCTCTCAAAGTCTGCACTTCCTTAATCTCAAGCACTCTTCATCTCAAGGTCGCTCATATTGAAAAGTTAAAGTTTGTGTAATGGCAATATATACAGTTTGGCAGCCAAAAAGGCAAGAATAGTAAAGAGGTCAGGAGATGTAAGATTGTACGTCTGAAACAAGCAGATGTCAAATGGCAGAAACCAAAACTCAGACAACAAATCATACCACCATGAAGTGATTTGAATCCAAACCTAACATAACAAAAATCTCTCAGAAAACCTTGGAGATAACTGGGAATAGCTTACCACCATCTTGAATAGAGATGTCATAATGATGTCTCAAGTTGGAACTTCTGGTTGTCATCTGTAACAGCAACATGGCTGGGACTATTCAAAACTAGGTAGATTGGTGGTACCAGTAATCCGAAACAATAAACGAAATGGAGGAATGGACACATCCCAATAATTATTCTAAATGTAATAGCACAATAAATGGGCTGGCGCCCTGCCTGGGGTTTGTTTCCTGCCTTACGCCCTGTGTTAGCTGGGATTGGCTCCAGCAGACCCCCGTGACCCTGTAGTTAGGATATAGCGGGTTGGATAATGGATGGATGGATGGATAGTACAATAAAAATAAAGTAAACAATACAAAGTCTAAACCTTCAATTAATTTATAAAAACTTGAATCATTCCTGGGGAAACACTCTCCACTTCCCAGACTAGAAACAAAGATTTTTGGAAGTTGAATTAGATAGGCTTGTCATAAATTTGGATGGTGATTTTTTAAAAATTCTGTTAATGTTATTTGAAATCTCAGTGCTTTAATTATTTTCTTTGAATTTTAAATTTAGTCATTTAGATTTTGTTTTGGCTTTTGTTCCACTTTTGTTAATTTAGTTTTTTTGTTTTTGAATTTAGGATTAATATGTGAAAGATTAATTAATGAAAATATTTATATATTAGTTTCATTTGGGCAAAGGTTTTATTTTGGCCTTTCCTTTTGTTGTGACGATGTTAAGTAATAATCGTTTACCTTAGGATTCTAAAATGGTGCTAAAAGGTCTGTATATTGTGATTACAAACATTGCTCAGGTCATTAAACATTAGTAAGGTAAGAAAATTTAAAGAACTTTACAATGTAAGATGTTAGATATTAGAAGTAAATTATGAAACTGGTTCTTAACCTTACTGGCTTAAACATGACACTATTTGGGAATTCATCCACCTATGATTATATTTTTTGCTATAATATTTAAATCTCAAAGAAAACAAATCTGTCATAGTAATTGGGTACAATAAAAAAGTACATTTTTGTCAGGTTATCAAAAGCTAAAGTTTGTGCTAGATGGCATTGTGGCACAAACTTAATGCTGTCGCTTCTCAATGTTTCTATGGGTCCTTTCTGGATTCTCCTTACACATCTCAAGTATATAGAAATTAAACAATTAAGTCACTGTACATTCATCAAGTGTGAGTGGATAGGAGTTTGTGCACTGTCCAGGGCTGATACCACCTAAGGCTCCAGTCTTCTACGGCCCTTGGACTGGGTTACGTATTGTGGCATGCAGGGGATGTACCAGCTCCCTATATCTGACACAGACAGCCACAGGCACAATTCTCTGCAACACACAAGTCTTTTGTTCAGGTGTGGAAAAAGTTTCCCACCAGCACAGCACAGTGTACCACCGAACACAATCTAAAATTCCCATTGTCTTCCTCCTTCTCTCTATCATTCTGTTTTCTTTTGTGTCTCCTTCCACCTCCACTCCTCCCGGCAAGCTTTGTCACTCTTTATACCGACTCTGGCTCCTTCCACCTCCACTCCTCCTCCAGCAAGTTTCATCCTTCTCCTCCAGACTCTGGATCCTCGAGTAGTGGCAGGCAACTCCTTTCAATTAATACCTAGAAGTACCTCCCGTGCCCTGAAGGCTTGGCCTGAGAGCACATCTATGGAAGGCTGGAGACCCAGGAAGAAGGGATTCTCAGTCCCTGCAGCATCCCCTGGACACAACCACAAAACCCAACAGGGCTGTTCCGAACCTCAACTTCCGTGGAGCCCTGTGGGAATCCAAGTCACCAATGCAACCCAGAGGGGCTGCCACCTAGCACTCTGGGGAAGGTAATGCCCTGTGCAAGTTCTCTCCCCCCAGTCCTTCCAGCTTATGGTCTCCCAGCCATCCACCTCAGTATATATGATAATTAGTAGAATGACTAAAGTTATTTAAAGTCTCTTAATTTACAGTTTCATGAATATTAATGCTATTTGCTGGGCTTCCAACCATTAAGAGAATTTCAGTTTTCTCCATGTTATGCTATATAACATTAAAATGCTTTATGTGAAGCTTTTTTTCAGTTAAACGTTTTCTTGACATTTCTAATAATTTTTCCCTCCAAATATAATCTTCTAAAAGTTTACATTGTCCGGTAGCAGATTATGGAGAGCATAATCCAGCTGTCTTTTCATGTCTTGTGAGATTATCTTTTATTAACAAATACTAGCCAACTGTGTATTGAATCAATGGCTGAGCTCACTCTGAATTTAAATTAAGAAGCAAGTTGCCAAATTTGATGCTGACTAAATCCTGCTACCTCTATCCTGCAGACTGAACTGCCATCCAATGACATCTTTAATAAACTCTTTTACAAAGATTAATTGAATTCACAGAGCAGAATATATTGAACAGTCGATCACTCCTCAGTACTTCACACAGGGACTCATTAGCATTAGCATGAACAACACACAAGTGTAGACCTAAATGCTGAAACACCTTGGTCCTCAAGAATAACCAAGACACATGAAGGCTGATAAGTCTTAGGAAATGCCACCTACTAAACAAAGCTGCATTATTCCAACAGTGCTGTCTTCTACTGGGAGCATCTCCCCTCAGCCCACTAACCCTGTTAGAAAGAAAGTGTAACCTCCCCATACTGGGTGCCATGCAATTACATTATTACACTAGTCACTCAAGATGTACAGACAAAATATAAACAATTTAAAAGCAAAGTAGTATTTATTAAGAATTTAATAGTAGCAGCAGGAAAATATAAATGAAATAAATACAAGTGAGTAGTAAATAATAACAAAGGTTGTTTAATAGAATTGCATCATAAAATGGCAAAAAGGGAGTGCACTTCCACAAAATACACAGCAAGGTGAAACCAGAACCTCACCAATCTACCCCAAAATTGGTCTCACTTCAGGCAGCCAGATGCCAAACTAAAGCCCAAAAGTACAAAAACGCCTTAAAATGTCCAAAATACAAAATACTGTCCATCAAGAATGAGGATGACAGTGTATTTGAAAAAAATACTTGCAAGATTAATACTCCAACATATCTCATTGATGCTCTACTGGAACCAACTCCAATACCTGAATATAAAGGTGAAGACCAATTACTCAGCAGTGACATCAGGGTGGGCTTTCTTGGGATTCCACCCACAAAACTCAATCAATGCAGCAACATACAATACACTTGATTTAAAAAATATCTACTTTGAACAATATTTACAAACATTACATTAACTCAAAAAGCACATGAAAATGATACTTCAAAAGTGACAGTAATGAACAACAAGAAGGAAAATAAAAATAAGGTTAGGGAACAGACCTTGCCTAAACCATAACATGGGCCTTACTCTAAGGGGTGGCTTCTAGACATCCCTAAACAACTTTCATCACAGTGTAAAAATAACCAGTCCACAAAAGAGAATATTATCTTGGTACGGATAATGAAATGGGAAGACCTTGGCCTGACTGGATTAATGAGATGAGAAGATGAGAAGACCTTGGCCCAGCAGGAATGATAAGACCAGAAGACCTTGAACCATTTGGGATGACAAGATGAGGAGACTTTGGCCCAGCAAAGGTGAAAGAACAGCATGTAGACCATTTCCAAGGCAAGATGAAGAAGCACATGTCAGACCAATGCCCAACAGCTGGGTTGATTGTTCTTTAGAACATAAACTAAGAGGTGAGATTTTGAAGGTTAGCAGCAAAGGAAACATCAGCATGAGAGGAAGGTAAATATCCCGGAGAGCTTGTTTAAATTCAGCAGTTGGGCTGATGTACGGATGGCAGATGATCTCTTTCTGAAAGACTGGAGTCTCTTTGATGTTTCTCAGTCACACAGATGGGCTGAGATGGGATGTTTAATTCCAAAGTGCTCATGTGGCGTTCTATACCTTGTGATGTTACACATACAGTAGATAATTGGTTGGCTATTCTGGTGATTTACTCACAAAAGCATGTGCAATTTATCTTGTCAAAGGTAGCATCTCCAGTTGCATTGACAATATAGATAGTCTCATCTAACACTTGAGTCATTGACTGTCCTAAGATTGTAATATGAGTTATACACTTAGATAATAAAAAAAGATAAATGAATAAAATACATTGAATTCAAACAGGGTTTACAGGTCATTAAAGATTGCAGCCTCCCTGAAATCCCAAAATTATGATTGCTCACTCCACAACAGTAACGAAAACATTGAATTCACCAAAAAATATTTAATTGTCATGTTTAATTGTTGTCTATAAAATTACAAGTCTTTTTGTTATAGCCATATGATATAAATTAAGTAGTTGTGTTATTACTGTATGTGTTGTAACTTTACAAGTTGGTTCATCCAGACACCTGGAAGCTTCACCAAGGGGAATAAACCTCACTTGGAGTTGAGCCCACTAGTAAGGATTACCCGCTAAGCACATGATTCTAGGCTTGCAACTTTTACAGCATTCTGGAAAACATTTGAGATGCTTGAAGAACAGAAAAATTACATCCTAATTGAGCAGACAGAAATGAAGCATATTAAAAATCAATGAAAAAAGGCGAATGCAAAATAATGTGATTATTGTCAAGCCACCAGGGCACGTACAGCCGCCCTAACCCGGACAGAGACAGACAGGAGACAGATTTTGCCACACAACATCTGTTTGTTTACAATCAGGGAGCGTTTCATCCTGCTCCCCAAAGCACAGTGCACCAATCACCAGACACCCAATAGATAGTTCAGTCCTTTCCTTGCTGACAGTCCTTGTGCCTCCACTCCTTCCCAGGCTTTGTCCTCTTCCTCCCGACTCTGGCTCCTTTTATAGGGCAACTGGAAGAACTTGACGAGCTTGGCCAAAATAAGGCCCTGGAAAGGTCCATGCGCCCCCTGGCCCTGCTGAAAACCAAGGGGGGCTGCCCTCTGTCCGTCAAGGGGAGAAAATGTCCTAAAATTACTCTCTCCCCTAGTCCTTCCACACTCTGGGTGTCCCATCCGGGCAAGAGCTCTGGCCACCTGCCACATTAGATAGAATAGAAATCAGTGTTAAAGTAACACATTGCTCAGTGCTCAAGAACTTGCCATAATGGAATAACAGAGAAGTATAATTATGCTGTACATTGTCAGAGCGATGAAAAAGTAGAACCATACACAATAAATGCAGGTATGTCAAAGCAAAGAAAGTAATTTTCTGATACCAACACTCCGACTTCACAACAAAGTTTATAATAATAATAATAAAAGTAGTAGTCTTTTTCTTCTTCTTTGATTCCTAGCTGGCAATAGGCTTAGGTAATTTTCTAAGACTGTACGCTACTGTAGGTGCAAATAATTGCTGGATTTCGTTTACAAGCTGTTTCCATGCCTGGTGGTCTATGACCGCTGTTCTGGCATCATCAAGAGTGTTTCACTCACTCTTTATGTCTTCTTCAACCTGTTTGATCCACATTTTCTTTAGTGCCATTCCACTGTGTGGGTCGCTTTTGCCAGAGGCATTTGTGTGGTAGCCAGCTGTTATTCATTCTACAAACGTGGCTGAACCATCACAATTATTATTTCTGAATCTGCTCCTTCATCATCAGCTGCTGTTGACATCTGCATTAAATGTTCTCATTTTGAAGGTGGTTGTGAAGTTAGACTCATAGAATCTGGTTTAGGCAACGCATTTGGAAGACCTCCAGTTTGGTCAGGACTGATTTGAGTAGCGTCCAAGTTTCCGATCCAAATTGGAGGATTAGGGTCCAGAAGATGCAAATCTTCGTTTTGGTGGAGATGTTGGTTCGCTTCCACAGGCACCACTTAAAAGAAGCGAATGCAGCAGTTGTGTGACTGATTCAGGTGTGGACCCGTGCTGTGGACGCTACTTTCTACTCTCAGTGAACACAGGTATTTGAATTCTTGAACTTTTAATAGTAGCAGGAGAAGAAGAAGAAGAGGATGAAGGGAGACATGATAAAGCTATTGATATTGAGCGAAGGTGCAGATAATTGCTGCTACTTCAAATCAACATCAAGACCAATAGTATAACAATCACCAAGACAGAAAGATCGAGGCACATCCATGGAATGAGAGTAAAGCCCAATATTGGGCACATTTATTTACGATGAATGACCCACAGATGTACTTTCAGAAGAATTATTTTCCCACTGTGAATGCCACAGGAAGCGCTTCGTAAAGTATCAGTTACTGAAACTAGCTAGAGCTGTTTCTGAAGTGACTTTCACTTTTCCAGTGTTCCCAGATCGTCTTCCAGAGTTGCATGCCATGCCTATCTCCTTGATCCCCCCCTTATCTTCCATGACACTCTACTTATACAATGTCCTGGGTGTGTCTGCCTGCCTCCCTGAAAATTGTAATGGGAAAGTTCTAGGGGTTTGGTGAATGCCGAGCTCACTCATACCTGTGTGACATTTCGTTGTCAATCAGCATTTTAACCCCATGTATCTTCAAGGTATTATGCTGGCTCCTACAGTGCAGTGTGCATCCATGAACATCTGTGCGTTGATACTGAGATATTGCTTCAGATTCACATATGCATGCTAATCCACTCTTGGGGCAATGATCTTTATGTGTGTGCGGATTAGCATGAATGCAGATTGCTTTAACATAAATTAAATTAGTATGCCATGTGTTGTAAGGACATTCAAAATTTGGTGCAAAATTCAAGAAAGGCTTTGTTGTGACATACTCTAGGGCCAGAACACAAACCCTTCTCTAATACACTGGTGCATTGTTCAAGATTTTATTAACCAGACTGCGCCCCATTTCAATGCTGATAAGACAGTGAAAATATGAGGCGGAAGCAAAAAATTAGAGCTTCTTTAATGTGCTGACAAAGCAATCCACCTTAAAAAAAGGATAAGAGTCTATGTGATGGCAGGAGTGTAAGGCAAGTTTTAGCATGGGTAAAACGCGTACCGAAAGAAATCTCTCAGTCCAAAAGTTTGTTTTAAAATATTTAGTGAAAATTCAAAGCCAACAATCCACAAAAGAATAAAGAAAAAAGTTGATACACACATAGAATAAAAGGGAAAAGATAAAAAAAATGTATCTTCTCTAAAGTTTGCTTTTATTGTAAAACTTTAGTTATTTCTTTACTTATAGATTCTTTAATTCTTCTGTACGCTTTAAATGTCTGGCACAGAACATACAATTAAGTGCTTTATCTTTCATGTTACTTCACACACAAAACATGCACGCAAGGCACGTAAGGCATGCAAAGCAAGGTTTAAAACCATGTGCCCTCTACACCTTACACATGGCAAGGCTGATTACTAACTGAGAAAAATGTTTAGTTAGAGAGGATAGAAATAGTTATGATATACCAATTTAATTCAGCTTTTGGGGGTTATAGGAACCTCCCATAGATTATGCACTAATATTTAGTAAAACATTTATATAATTTAAGTAACTACCAAATGGCTCTTACAGTCTGCATGTTTGTCTGTGTGCCTGTCTGGTTGTTATGTCTCTGTAAATTCAAACAAATGGCACAGTACAAAGATTGTTAGCAATAAAATGCATTGCAATTATAATTCCAACAGACGGTGCCTCACAAACATTAACACTGTTTTTACAAATCCTATACCAAATGGCATATAACAGAGAAATATGCATTGAATGCTTCCCTGTAAACGTTAATACAAAGATCTACCTAATTATTTATATTTCAACCTGTCTTAGGTAACACAGCTAGTTTTTGTAAAAATAGTGTAAAGTTCAAGTCCAAGTTTACTGCCATTTGTTAATAGTACAATGAAATTCCTACTTAAAGGTCTAATCAGAATAGTAACTATAATACAATGCCAACAAAAGGCACACACACAAAAAGCATACTAAGAATTCAACCAAAACGTGTTGTGCCCTCTACAGAATGGCAAAGCCCATGCTATGCATCATCTCAGAATGAAAGGAAAAAGACGGAAAAGCTGTTCCCAGACCAGATTGTGACAGATGGCTACTGAACTTCTTATGAAACTCCACATTTTAGCTACAAGACTACAATAAAAGGTCATATTTTTGCCCATCTTTGCCCCAATCTGGATAGAAGACTGGAGAGAGCTAGGAGAAATGCAGAGCCAGTCCAAAAGCAGACCCCACATGTGCATCTCATGTCTGCTGTACAAGCAAAGAAAGCCATGTTTGTCAACGAGAGTCAGGACAGACTACAGCCCTGAACTTAAATATGCAACACAATTAATGGATATACTGAGAATTACAACTCTAAGCTAATGTGGTCTACCAAATTCTCTGTATGAAATGTCCTGACACTGCACTCTATGTGGGAGAAACTGGACAAACACTCTGCCAAAGAATGAATTTACACAAGTTCCACATCAAGCATGGCAACACAGATGTTCCTGTAGCGGCCCACTTCAACAGCCATAGACAACTGTGAGTGAGAAGGACTTTAAAGTCACAGTGCTTATGGGCAACTTCAGAACACAGCAAGAGAGAAAAACATGGGAAGTCAAACTCATGGTAAAATTTAACACATTACAAATATGGTTTAAATAGAGACAAGAGTTGTATGGCCAGATATGAGGTCTGTCTGCATCTTTTGGACTGACACAGACAATTTGTGAAAATCTACAGACCCACATTGTATTGAAAAACTTCAAAACACTTTGTTGGACAGTTATCTTATCGAAAGATCTTGACTATACATTGTTCTTCTCTCTTGCTACATGAATCTTAGCCTGGAGAGGTCTATTAATATTTTATATCTAAGATGTCTCACTTTAAGGTTTTCCAATGTTGTGTCTGTCTTGGTATCTATATAAAAATTCCAGTTTCTGTATTACATCTTGCCTGAAAAAGGGGCATGAGTTGCCCCGAAAGCTTGCATATTGTAATCTTTTTAGTTAGCCAATAAAAGGTGTCATTTTGCTTTACTTCTCACTAAACCTATTGCTAAAAGTTGATGCTATACTACTAACGTCAATAGTTTGTCATGCATTTATAATTCAATAGTTTCAAGTTGAACTTAATAAAATAAGGCCATGTTTTCAATCTCTTAGAAACAAACTCTCCTACACTAAAATCAAGTTAGAAAATGTGCACATGGCAATAAGTTCAGATGTGTTCGCAG
Source organism: Polypterus senegalus (assembly GCF_016835505.1). Classification (NCBI taxonomy): domain Eukaryota; kingdom Metazoa; phylum Chordata; class Cladistia; order Polypteriformes; family Polypteridae; genus Polypterus; species Polypterus senegalus. The sequence goes on along the minus strand of NC_053159.1, from coordinate 83,112,943 downwards.
ACTTAATTAACTGATGTGAAAGTTTAAGCATTTCAACATATTTACTTACTACATCCAAGAGTCAGTTGTCACATTTTTGTTTATTAATATTTTTTGTAACAATGAGTCATTTTCAAAAATAACAGCAATAATTGAATGCATTTACATATGTTCCGCTTTTTTAAAAGTACTTTACAGTGTCATGCAATTAAAAATGTAGCCTAAATAGACCTGAGGTGGCTCAATAGCTTTACAGGCAGCAGAATCCAATTCAAGTGATGTAAAAATGTCATTGATTAAAGTGTGTTAGTGCTGGAGGGTCTGTGACTCTATTAAATTGTCTTAAAGATGAAATTTTAAAGGCATACCCAATATAGTAGTATCCAATAATTGCCAGAAGAAAAATAAATATTAATACAAAATGAGCAATACTAGTAAAAAAACACTATCACTATTACTCCTAGAAAGGAGAAAAAATGTCCCTATCTGGCTTAATATTAGCTAATTCATTAAAATAATATACATAGCTTGGAAAAGAACAAATTTGTTGTAGAATGGGAATACCAAAGGTAATATGCACCGTAAAGATTTTAATTCCATTATGAAGCAAAAGTGGCTCTTCAGTGCAGATAAGCCATAACGCATGTTCAGTCTGTTGGCTGTTATACCACTAACTAACTCTTTCTGCCTTGCCCTGCCATTGCTATTCGCAGCACAATCAGCCTCTTCATGCATCATAGAGACTGACGCCACAGTGCAGTCCTAGTTGCATACCATGTGGCACTGATCGTCTTCTGCCTTCAGATCAACTGCAGTTCCCTTTCTAAACCCAAGCAGCTTTTATATCACTTAGGGGAGCTGCATCTTTCCATGTAATGAATTAGTTCAAACACCTTTTACATGCACGTTGATAATGTCAGTTCTTTGCAATAATGATATGCAGATAATATTTCTTCAGTCAATCTTATGCATGCTTACATAATTGCTTTCCTCTTCCATTCTTGACCAGAGAAGTGACTTTTGTCTGTTCTTTTATGATTAACTTACCTAAAGAAGCAGGACAAAGGCACTGTTGTATGAGCTGCTAGTGTGTTCCCTATCCCTGGCATTCTTATGGATCCATGTGGCTGTCGGACAAGTAAAAGATATAAGATGAGAGTACACCTAAAAACGCTGAAAGTTCTTAATTGTCTGGAGCTGCACTGAACATAATTCCTCAAAATGAATCTTTCAAGAGAAAACATGATGAGAGTCCTAGTAGTTAACAATATCATAGCATATGGATTAATAGCTATTAGGACTTTGCACCCAAAAAAGATTAAAGTTTTACTCAACTTAAAACTGTGCTGGGATCTTGTGTAGGTTCGTCATGTGGTGGGTGCAGAAATGAACTAACAGTACGTGCTCCTAACCTAACATGTGCCATATCATACAGTTTTCCTGCCTGAATGAATAAACTGTAAAATGTTTAAACTGTTTTGCAATTTTGCATTTAAAAAAGCACGTTGGCTGAGAAAATGTCTGCTTTATTTTGTTGATGAAAATATCATTGGCACTAAATACTTTACACATTGAATTCTCTATAAATTTGAAGACTGTAAAATATTTTATAATCAGATCACTGTCAAAGGTACTACATGAATCAGAGGATTTATTAATAAGACTTCCTCCAACTTCATCTGTAGTGGGTCTCAAATCGAAAGAGCCAACTGTGAAGAAGGGTCAACTTCATGGTGAGAATCCTAATAAGTCGCTTGATCTGAGGAAGTCCTTCTTCAGCTTGGTTGCTTTCTTCCCTTTTGAGCGGGGTGTGAAGCCAGAAATGGTGATGTGTGGAGTAGGGAGTGTCTCCTGGCTGAAGTGCACATGGTAACACAATTTTAAAAAGTGCCTCTTTCTTGCCTTTCCCCACATAACCTTACCTTAACCTGACAAGTCCCTTCTACAACAGTCCTGTAAAATACAATCCCCTTCACTTCTGTCTTTCAATTCTTAGTAAACATAAGTCCAATGGACAAAAGCCTTCGTAGCACTGTAATTCTTACAAATAAATCTTTTTCCCAGCCTGATTGTTGCATCGATGCAGTTTCCACATTCATTTTTGATTACTTTTGGTATCTTGAATTATCCTAAACATGTACAGCTTCAAAGATTCTAGATTCGCTAGGGTAAGTGCTTTCTGTGTGCAAATTAATAATAATAATAAATATATTATTATTATATATATATATAATTTATATTATATATATATATATTTATATATATATATAATAATTAATATATTTAACAAAAATGAACTCATCTGCATTCTCATTTCTCATGAATCAGAATCAATAAGGATGACACATTTTATGGAATTTATATTGCTTGGCATTAGTGCAGTACTTTTCTTTTTTTAGTGTTCAAATTCATTCATTTTAATTATGGCTATTTAGTAACGATTAATTGAAACACCTAGAAATCAAGAATTTGATGGGTTTTTTTCTTCATTTAAAACCTGAACAGATAAGGAAGCAGTTCCATCAACTCTCCAGCAGAGGGTGCATCTGTACCTTCAAGTATTATACAAGTCCCTTAGAGGCGGAAATCGGCCGCAGTCCAAGCAGAATTTCTCAGATAATATTAAGTGACTTTTTTTTCTCAGCTTTGAACAAGTCCAACTATTTGCTACCTTAACTATACGTTTTATTTATTATTTCCTAAACATCTTTGGCCTCTTACAAAGATCCCATTTCAACAAATGCAGGGACGTGTTAAGGTTAGTATTAGGAGGTAAGACAAAGTTTACTTCCTAAACTAAACCTATAGCATCTTACATGATGGATTTTATCTAGCAAATTGTACAAAGTTAGTTATATATTAATTTAAATGAGTGACTCTAGCAGGACCATTTAATAAGGTAGTTTGAACCCTTGACCTTATATAATAGAGGGCAGCTTATTACTTAAACTTATTAATTTTGTCACTTGGGTTAAAAAGTTTGGAGGATTGATTGGTCAACTCTGGGATTCCAGTTATCCTGAAAGGAAATCATCATAGAAGTTAAATTGTACATATTCTGTATTTTAGCCAAAGATCAAATTATATTGCTTGAATAGACTTATATTTAGAAACTGCAAATGTCAAGAGTATTGGGATTCTCCCTTAAAATGATGGTAGCTTGAACACTTTCTTCCAGAAGTTGCTATCCCACATCTTTCCTCCTACAAATGACTGCAGGTCTCTGCCTGCTTTTTGGCAGCCTTTTATTGTGTGCTCTGTTTTTTTTATCCCAAACCCACTTTATGGCTTGCTCCACCACAGGCAGCATTAGAATACTTAGCACTGAACCAGAAGGTACCTACACATGAAAAATGTAGCTGCAGGAAGACAAGCCTAAGGACCACTAAGAGCACACTTAAAGCTCCACAAATCTCTTGAAAGTAACTGAGAGAAATGTGGAAGGATGTCTTATTCTGGATAGATTAGGAAGTGAAAATATTGATACCTATGTATTTGATAAATTGAAAAAATCAATATTTCTAGTATAGGGGAGTTGTTAACATTACCAGGGTGATAATTTTTTGGAGGTCGCCCGTCCTTCACATCACTTTTGTAATTTCTTGTAAAAAGTTGCCATAAGGATGTAGAAACCACAACTACTCAGGAAATTGTGTGGAAACCTAAAAGAGATGAAGGGCAAAGATATTTTACAACAAATCATTACTCATCCAGAAACATCTCAATGATAATCAACCTGTGACACTCATTCTCACTGTGAAGAGATAATTTAACTTTGGTACTTTAACACATAGAACACAAAGTACTGCAGATGGTTTGGGCTAATTGTAATTTGTATAAGATCACAACAAATCCACAGAGGATGCCATATCCCTTGCATTTTATACCATGCTCAAACACCTAAATAATACACTTTCTATATACTAATCCTCAGCTTAGGCACTCCAAAGGGTAGTGTTCTGAGCCCCCACTATACTCCTTGATCACCTATGGCTTTGTGAACCAACACAGCTCCAGCTCCATAAATGACATTTTCTGATAACACAACCGTGATTGGACTGATGACCACCAATTATAAAATGGCTTGAAGAGAAGTGATGTACCTTATTAGACAGTGGTGCCTGGACAGCTATCTCTCATGTAATGTTAGCAAGACCAACTGGTCCTGGAGTGCTAAGGCAGGAGGCAGGCCACACTCTCATCAAAGTGAACGTTGTGGAGAAGTTCAGCTGCTTTAAACTTCTTGGCATGACCATCAGTCATGACTTGATGTTTACATAATACCTCTTGGCTATGATAAAGAAGACCCACCAACCGCTTTGCTTCCTCAGATGTCTGCAGAAAGCTCTAATATCTCCATCAATGCCCATCAGTTTGTTTAGGTGCACAGTGGAGTCCATACTCATTTGCAGTGTGGCATCCTGGTATGGAAACTGTTCAGTTTAGGACCCATAAATCACTAGCGAAGGTGAAGAAAGTGGCTCAGAATATTTCAGTTATACAGCTCTGCTCTTTCCAGGAGATACATAACACACAGTGTCTTAAAAATACCTCAGCCATCTAACACAGTCACTTTTCTAAACCCTCTATTCTGACAGTAAGTACCAGACATTTAGCATTCACAGCACTAAATTCAGAAACTGTTTATCATCAGGTCATAAAGCTACTCAACTGACACCTGTACAAATGTACCTGATGAATCTTCTTATATACAGTATATTGTCCATCCATCCATCCATTTTCCAACCCGCTGAATCTGAACACAGGGTCATGGGGGTCTGCTGGAGCCAATCCCAGCCAACACAGGGCACAAGGCAGGAACCAATCCTGGGCAGGGTGCCAACCCACCGCAGCAGTATATTGTCTGATGATGTTGTAAGAATTGAATTTTTTATTACTTTACTGATACAAGTCTGTTGGAGATATACCATTAAGAACTTTACTGTATTATGTGCATCTAATCTGAATTGGAACTTGAAGATACTGTCTCATTTCAGTCCATACTTCCATACTTCAGTCACATATTATTGAGCAATAGATCTGATTGTATACTGTATAGAATATTCTAGAATATGCAATTGTAATTCACACTTTCTACATTCTGAACCCGCTTACTTCATTATGCAGTGTCGAGGGTGCCAGGGGCCACGACCCGGCCGGGACGCCTTGGAGGACCGGAAGTGGGCGTGTGCCCATCTGGGATCATGTTGGGGCCGCCTTCCTGGTTGCTTCGGGGGCCCGTGGTCACCGCCAGGAGGCGCCCCAATGCCTTGGGGACCCTGGACCTCAGCACTTCCGCCACACCAGGAAGTGCTGGGGGGAAGAGAAGCAGGGACACCCGGAGAGCTTCCGGGAGAACAGCCGGCACTTCCGCCACACTGGGGCGTGTCAGCGGGAGATTGCCGGGGAGCACCTGGAGCTCATCCGGGTGTGGATAAAAGGGGCCGCCTCCCTTCATTCGGGGCGAGAGTCGGGAGCGGAGAGGACTGAGCTTGAGAAGGCAAGGAGGCGGCCTGAAGAGAGTGAGAGAAAGACATTGTGTGGCCAGGACTTTGGGGACTTTGGGGGTTTTTTGGTGCACTTATTGTAAATATTAGTGTAAATAAACTTGTGTTTGGGTGACAATGATGGTGTCTGCCTGTCTGTGTCCGGGTCAACCTCCACAGCAGTTACACTCAAAGAAACCAAACTCATTTCAAGTCAAACTCACCCACTGACCCACGCATCTTTGTGATTTAAGAGGAGTACCTGCTTCCAGGACTTGCAGATGTGCATATGAACCATGACACCTCTGTTCACTGGCAGTCATTGGTAATTTTTTTGTTTTATTTGTGCATTGAAAATAAGCTTTTGGGACCATATGAAAACACAAAAATAATGCAGAAGATCTATGACAACCAGTGAGAGAAAAGCTATAAATCAGTGGAGTGACAGAACAGAGGGCAGTACATTTGCACAGTATATAGCTTTACTTCTTTATAGCCATTGAACGTTAAAGTGCCATATTTATCACTTAGCTGCATTCTTGGGACATTCATGTGTTATTGTTTGCACCTGATTGGTTTATTAATCTGTGCGTTTACCAGCCATGATTCCAAATTCACAAGCAGTCTGTCGCTAACAATTCAATTCCATAGTCAAATAAGACTAGTAGCTGCTAATCCACCCTTTATAACTCAGTGGGTGATAAGTGGTTTATTATCTCAAATTGGGAAAAATCTAATTCTCCCTTAGAAGAGATATCCATCCATTATCCAACCCTCTATATACTAACTACACGGTCACGGGGGTCTGCTGGAGCCAATCCCAGGCATTACAGGGTACAAGGCAGGAAACAAACCCCGGCCAGGGTGCCAGCCCACCGCAGGGAACACACATATACCAAGCACACACTAGGGACAATTTATAATCGCCAGTGCACCCAACCTGCATGTTTTTGAACTGTGGGAGGAAACCAGAGTACCCAAAGGAAATCCACACAGACATGGGGAGAACATGCCAACTCCACTCAGGGAGGACCCGGGAAGCGAACCCAGGTCTCCTAACTGCGAGGCAGCACCGCTACCCACTGCGCCACCATGCCACCCTAGAAGAGATATCCAAAACATTTTTAAAACATGATAAGAATTCATTGATATAATTTTAGAATAAGAAAGTAAGGCCAGTGATTGACTCTTGTATGCTATTAATTGCTTTCTTTTTCTTAATCTTATTTTTCATTTCTATTTCTATTATTATATTGTCATTGTTTCTGGACTTATTTCGAAGATAATTATTGTATCTGCTATGTTATTGTTATTTGTTTGATTGAGTAGTATGCCATTGTAAGTTCTGCTTTCCTAAAACAAAATAAAAAAAGAAAGCTACTTGCTGCTCTCATCTCCTAGTAATGACACAAAGCTCCCATAATCCTGTAACCTCAATCACTCAATGAGAGGGCAGGATTGGGTACACAGGAGAAGATGAGGTCTAGGCACAGAATGACTAGGTCAGTGTGCATTGGCCTGACAAAATCACAGAGGGAGGGTCCGACAGGAGACTGTCAAAGGCAAAGCCAGATGATGAATGGTAAACTCCTGGATAGACTAGTGCTGCAATAGAGAATTTTCTTCAGATACAATTGATGGCTGAGGAGGCAATTTGGTGAGTGAGTGAGATTAAAATCTGAGCTGTGATTGTGTATTTCCACCTATTCAAGAACAAGTAAATGTTTAAACCACTGTTTGTAAAGGATTTATTTCTATAGTTTCCATATTATAATTCATTACTCTGTTGTTTTGTTAATATTACAATTTAGTTTGATATATTTAAAGCTCATTTTAACTTAGTTGGAAAAGTAATGTGGTACAAAAAGATGTCATGTTTCATAATGTGTTATATGTGCATCCATTTATTGAACACAGTTTTAGGGTTGCAGTGGGTTGGCATCTATTGTGGTAGCTTTGGCTTCAATGGCTATTTCCTAGCTTGCACCAACTGTTACCTAGTTTTACAGGGCCAGATATGATTGTCAAGTAAGAATACTGTACACGTCCGTGGACAACCCATTAAAAAATTTGCATTGAACAGTGGTGAAACGCAGCATGCAAAGGCTACACAGTTCTTCAGTCTTTGCACTAAATAAAACTGCTGGGGTTCAGGAATGAAAGGCTTGACACTGAAAGGAAATAAAAAATTGAAAATAGCTGTTGTTTCTTCTGTAGCTCAGTAGCACAAGGTGACTGAAGCTTAATGATTAAGGTACATGTTGTAATAAACACTGTGACAGTGGGGGACACACGTAGATCACCAAAGCTACAGGACTGTACACATTTAAGATGCGTCTCAGTTTGCTACAATATCTTTCTGTCATTTTGACTATTGTATCACTATATGGAATAACAACAGCAAACAGGGGTTTAGATAAGATTTCTGGTATATGAATATACAATGTGTTAAAATGCTGCTGCTATATTCTGCCATGGCACGTTTACATTTCCAATTCATTCTTAACTCACTTAAGTCAATCATTTCGATGTGTAGTCAGAATGTGGATGTTGTACAGATTCGTCTGTGCATTGACAGGTGTTGTTAGCCAGATTTGTTGATTCGGGTGCTTTGAGTACTGAAATCTGCTTCTCCTGTCCTCTCTTCACAGGAGAACCGAAGAAAAATAATTGCAGCTATTTTCGGGCTTCAAAATGGCTGCCGTGACGTCACTTCCAGTGACTCCATATGGCATCACTTCCGGCTCTCACCTTGGACATCACTTCCGGTTCTTCCCCCATGATGCAATTTCCTGCCAACCATTTCTTGTTCCCATCATACACCATTCTATAAAAACGCCATTTTGTCAATGCCACATTGTCATCTGTTACAATACATGTATTTTTGATCAACGTTTTGCATCTCTTGCTTTCATTTGTTCGCAGGACAATATATGGGGACGGTCCCCAAACCTTTATCTTGTGAAGATTCCTTTTTGTTTTTGGTATTTCTTCTACAATTGACGTAGCCAGCAGGATTTTTGCTCTCGAAGATGGCAGAAGGGCAAGACCTAAACAGAGTGCTGTCCACAATTGTGAGCAAACTGCACACTTTAAAGATACAAATGGGCGAAACAAGAACCCAACTTGCCAAGTCCGATGCTAGCGCTGTGGCAGCAGTACGGACGGAGGCCGCTCGTTCATTGCCAACCCAATTAACTTATTTAACAGAAGACGATGACATCGAATTTTATTTCTTGGTATTTGAACGTACCGCGAAGAGGAACGCATGACCGAAGTCGGAATGGGCGTACCTGCTGGCTCCCTACCTGAAGGGGATAGTGCAGAGAACCTATTATGATTTAACTGAGGAACAGGCTGCCAACTATGACGTTCTCAGAATGGAGGTGCTCAAGCACTACTGCATATCTCTGGAGCAGCAGGCTAGAGAATGGAGGGAGTGGAAGTTCGATCCTGAACGTCCTCTAAGAACCCAGGCATTTGTGGCATGGAGTAAGGTTTGTCGCTGGCTACGGCCCAACATAAATAAGATGGCCGAGTTGCTTGCCTGTGAGACGTTCGTTCATGCCCTCCCTGACGACATCGCCCAGCAGATCCGGAAACAAAACTTTGACAATATGGACACTCTTATCAAGGTCTCTGAGCGTCACTGGGTGGCTTGTAAGTCATGGCGATCAAAACGTTCTCTCACCGTACCCAACAGGCACGTGGGGCAGCCCCTGAGCCCTCCAGACAACCACCTGAGCCTGCCGTCCGTAAAAGGGACAGACAATTCAACCTACCCCGCTGTTTCAAGTGTGGAGAGTTTGGCCATCTGATCCCAAACTGCATACACAAACCCATGAATTTCTCACTAGGAAAGTGGGAAAGGTACTGGGCCACTGTGATTAACCCTTTATCTCTTCCTTATACAGGTGCAGTTATTATAAATGGCCGGAAGGTAAGGGCAATGTTCGATTCCGGGAGTAACATTTCTATTGTTGTTTCCCGATTCATTTTACCTTGACAATAGCTTAAAATAAAAATTAGCCTAAAATGTTTTCTTGGGGACATCTGGTATTGTAAAACCGCTAACTGTGTAGTAACGGTAGATCAAGTTATGATCAAAATGACAATAGCCAGAATTATTTTTCTTCGATTCTCCTGTGAAGAGAAGAGGTTCATGTAAGCATCACGTGACAATCCTTTCTCTAGCGATATTTCACTCACCTTTGAGCTTTTTGACTGCCTCCTAATCACATGTGTGTGACAATGCATATTTTGCAATTTATTTTTTCAAAAGCATAGGTGCCAATTCTAACAAAATGACATCAACTCCAACACTATTGTGATAACACTGAACGAGAGAGCACACACAGCATTTGCGTCAACGTATCCTTGATATTTACCACTCATCCATTGATTTTTTCGATTGCCAATGTATAACCTGATTTTACAGACAGGTTTTTTGATTAGAATAGGTTACATTTAACTTTTAACACATGAATTGTGCTATATGCACACAAGACACGGAGTTTTTTTTAGAAGACTTTTTGACCAATTGGAATCTTGCTCTCTGTCAGGCTAAGTTAACAAGAACACCACTGCTCTTTGTAGTTCAAAACCACCACCCCTACTTTGAGCGCCACCTTCATGAGGTGTTGGATTGGTTTAGAAATGTGACACTCAATGAGCCGCCTAATTGGTCCTATTCACTTTTATGCATAATTCACGCATGATTGTCTCCAGACATACAGTACATGTTATATGTTTGGCTTCAGAAAGACTAAGTGCTACCAGGATAGGATCCAGCTCAGTGTGATCCTAAAACTGTATTGAACAGAAAGATACATTTGAGAGTATCCTGCAATAGACTGGTGAATCATGTAGGAATCGAGCCAAAAGGCAGGAACCAACCCTGAATGAGGTGCCTGGTCATTGCAGGACACTGTGGCATGCATGTCTTGATGATGTGGAGAGAGAACTAGAGAACTCAGAGAAAACTTGTGCATGTATGTGAACAACATGCAAGTGTTCAATAGGTAGTGACTATAGTGGGATTCAAATCCAGCATCTTCAGCTGTGAGACAACAGTGTTACCCATGCTGCCATATTAGGAATCTGATTTAAATAAATACATTGATCAATTATCAATGAAACATATTTCTTTTAGTACCATTCCACAAGAGCCACACATGTGCTGCATTTCTGACTAAAACAGATCAGAGGAGTAAAGAATTGCTGCATTCTCTCAGTTAGCCTCTAGTTATATGAAATTAGTATTATTTTCCAAAACCGCAGCACAACTTTTTGCAGGGTGTGAGGAATTAAAAAAAAAAACTTCAGTCAAGTTGCACTGTGGTGACATCACTGAGAGTCATCATTTATAAACTTGATTGCTATGCCACTGCACGTCTCTTGGGGTGTGGGCTAAAGGCACGTACACTTGTGGCATCATGGATGTGTGGTCACATGGTCTTGGCTGTCATTATATGACGGGGAACCCCAAAAAATGGAATAAGTCAAAGTGGCATTGTGCTGAGTTGATCAAGATGAGTATTTCTGACATTTATTCTAAAATCATGCACTTGACTTCAGCAATTTTACAAAGTAAAAAAAAGTTTTAAACATTAGTGAGCTTGTTAATAAAGTGTTTTCCCATAAATAGACCGTTGATCACTGATATTACACTAAACCACTGAGACGTCTGTAAGAAAAAAAAATATACTAAAGCAGTGGTGCATTTTGCGCCATGACAGACCACCTCCACACACCCTGCACCATGACAGCAATCCTGCAAATGTTGTGTTATCAGTCAAAGAGTTTTTGACCAAAAACAATGTGGTTATTGCTCCATGCCTTCCATATTCACCAGATCTCACTGCCCATGACTTTTGGTTTTTGTTTCCAAAATAAAAATTGTGAATGAATGGAAGATGATTTCCCATATTAGAAATCCAGAGAAAAAAAATCACAGGAGGCTAAGACCTGGTAAAAAAAAATGAGTATGGAAAATTTTTCCAGGAATGGAAGAAACACTAGGAAAACTGTATTACATCTCAAGGAGAATAATTGACAGTGACTAAAATGGAATGGCTGTAAGTTGCATAATAATGTTTTTTTTTTGGGTCCCACCTTGTATACCTATGTAGCTGCATGCTGAGCCATTGTCTGTATGAGGGGCTCCCAACCTGGGATGCCCGCAGGGGATGCAAGATGGCATGGCTGAGACTTGAGTGAGGTTTGATTTGCCAGACTTGAGTGAGGTGCATCGTCCGAGTTTATTGTGGTGCAATCGGTATCTTGCAGTGTGCTGTCATTTGTAGGTCATTTATTACTTAGTGTTCCTATTTCATATTATGAAAAGAATCAAGCATTACACTTGCAATTGTCACATGTGAATGAGCCGCAGAAATGCGCACTCTTGCTTTTTCCTCGCAGCAGGCAAAGCGTTCATAAAGGCCAATAACTTTTTTTAAAAGAATGAAATTTGGTCATTGCAGTGATCCGTAGTCTAGGACAAGGTGCAGTATTGATTTCTGTCAAGCCCTGACTGTGAAACATCATTGATATCAATGCTTGGTTGACATTTTTGACTTGGGGTGGGGAGATAAGGGGGACTGAAATGGATGCAACACCTGCCGCTTGCACTTCGGCCATATGTCTGGCTGGCCATCCTGGCAGCAGAACAGCAATTTTAACTATGTGGCACATCTGTTTTTGAACTGCAGTGCAGATGTTACTGGGGGGCACAGCTTGTTGACTGTGCTTTACTGCTTAGCAGCGCACTACCACCCAGTGCTTAACAGTCATCTTCAATCCCCCCCTCATTCGTTGATTATGTGTCATGTCCTCATGCTGCTTGATGCTTTGTGGGATAACCCAACCTCCGGATCATCAATCAAGTATCTAAGCTTCACAGGGACACATTTAAAAGATTACTGAGATTTAGAAAGGTAAATTGCTCAATTTATATTTAAATTTTATGCACTGAATTAAAAGCGTTTTTTTTTTTGTGTGTTCAATTTCTTCACTCGCAGTACTGTATTAAGTTCAAATTGTGGTTCAAACATTATGAATGTCTGCAGTGGGCTGGCACCCTGCCCGGGGTTTGTTTCCTGCCTTGCACCCTGTGTTGGCTGGAATTGGCTCCAGCAGACCCCTGTGACCCTGTAGTTAGGATATAGCGGGTTGGATAATGGATGGATGGATGGATGGACATTAGAAATGTGACTTCTTCATCTTCTGATCTGATATTAATTTTGTATAAATCATAAATCAAACATTTTGTAGTGGTGCAGGCCATAAAAGAAGTTGGGGACCACTGGTCTGTACTTTTGTAAAACAAAGGATATACTCATCGGGTAGAGATTTGGTTTTAGGTTTCGTCTGTCACGTAACTTCATCTTTATTTTGCTATTTTGTTTGGTTGCTAATCTATAACCCCTGCTTGATTAGACTTGAACCTGCGCTACTTGATACAAATGAAAAGCACCATTTGTTATAAACATCATGATACAGTAGTGGTGTTATGAAGGAGGGGGTTTTACTGCATCATGCAGAAATGTGAGCGTCCCAGAGAGGTGACAGCGCTAGGCTCTGACAAATTTCAAGCTGCCATTCAGTGAGCTGTCATGTGTGAAACTGTGTGGTGAGGAAGGTGTGGCAGCTACTGCAGCAGACTTATGGTTTTCATTCTCTCATTTATGTGTTTCATTTTTCCTCTCCCATTACATGTGCAAGATAAGGTTTCACTTATTTTACGAGAGTTTTTTTATTTCATTATTATTATCCAACCAAATCCACTTATTCATGTCATAGTCACAAAAAGACAATACTTATCTCAGATCAAGTTAGGAATCCACCCTGGAAAGGGTGTCAGTCTATTCAAGGGCCTATTCAAGCAAACTTCCACACTCAACAACTCAGAGACCATTTAAACTGTCAAATCATCCTGCATCTCTGGGGTGTGGGAAGAAAACCCACACAGAAATGAGAAAACATTCTAACTCCCAACACGCCACACAGAGAGTGCCCAGGATGGTGATTTTATACCAGGACTTGAACCACTGCACCATCATGCCACCTCTTTTATTTATTATTTTATTCAAAAGACAGTACAGCACTTTTGAGCATAGAAGTGAAAAAGCAAGACCATAAACTGCAAAAAAAGGACAACAGGTAGCTGACAAGCATGTCCAACCATCCGTCCACACATCCCTTTTCCGGCCTCATCTGCTAGCACATGGCTGTCTTAATGGCTGTTGCAGGAGTCTCATCTTAGCTATGATAGAATGGGATCTTATTTAAATTTAAATTTAAATTAACTCTGCATTTCAAAATCGGTCATCAGCTTATTTATTAGGCACAGTGCTCAGAGCTGCATGGCGTCCAGAGGTAGTGGACGTTATATGGAATACAGTTGTAGCTGAGACAACAAAATACTCCATGCTGTTTAACACTTCGGAAAAATAACATTTTCAATAATTTCACAGCACTTTCATATTTGCTAATATTTTTATAATTGATAGAATTAGGTCAATACAAGCGAATGCTAATCAATTCTAAATTATTGCTGTTATCATTTATATGAACTTAATAGAAAAACTAGATTCCTCAAATTCCTCACAGTAAATCTGGTAAGATAGTGTTTATACAAATGGCAGTAGACCATTTGATCAGATATGCTGCTAAATACAGAGAAATGTGATACAGAGGAGTCCCAGGCACACGAATCAGCTGATAATCAGACCTTCAGGAAATGAAGCAGAAATTGATGGCAGTTGAGGCATGACAATGTTCTGCTTGCTGTTCCACTTTTTTTCTTACTAAATTATTGCTTGCTTTGCTGGCTGGTTTATCCCATGGTTGGCAGGCACTATCTCAGCATGAGGTGGAGGCCCCAGAAAACACACCGTATATTGCAGTTTTCTTTTACAGTATGTCTCTTGTGAGCATTGTGTTGAATGGAAAATCCGATAAACGTATTTATTTTAAGGCCTGAGAGGTAAAAGGATTTTTTCGGGGGCTAGATGGAAGGCATGTTAGGATGCAAATGTGAAATAAAAAAAAAAAGAGTCAAAGTCTAAAACAACAGCTAAAAAGCAGTCCAAAAGCAAAAAAACAAAAAGTTCCTAGTACTGTCAATAACGTCCTTTCAGTTGCTCCTTTGTTTGGATCCAAAGCTAGAAAGCTAAGCAATGTGCACTGCCAAGGGTGAGTGACAACGTCATGCTTCCTATTCATCTGATGTCACACACAACACCCGTATAGCTTGTCATTGTTATGAATAATATGGCTGCATCCATGAAAAAACACAACCACATAATTGTGATGTGAAGATTTCACTGGCAAAAAGTTTAAAACCTTAAAATAATAATATGCATATGGTGAGAAATATCCATCCTTTATCCAACCCGCTATATCGTAACTACAGGGTCACAGGGGTCTGATAATAAACTGTAATTAACAATAGTCATTTATTGGGAGATTTTTTTGAAATAATACTTTGCTGTGATTTAAAGCACATAATTCCCAATAAGTTCCAAAGCATGTAGTCCCAATCATAATAATGCCCATGAGAGAGAAAAACCATCAAAACTGGCAAGTACGAAGAGTAAACACAGTACTGTATAAAAATAAAAAGTTCTTATTTCCACAAAAATGCTCTGTCAAACTGTAAAGCTCTGAAGAGCACAAAAGGCATAAAGGGTTTGCAATTTCAAGCAAAACTGAGTCAGGAAAATCAAAAATCCAAGGCAACGTTTGAAACACAAGGAAGAAGGTCAAAAATCCAGAAATATCAAAAAGCAAAGAAGAAACACAGAAACTCACCAAAACTCCCAAGTGCATTCAAATGAATCGCCAGGAATTTTTCAATAGGCAGCAGGGCATTTACTTCTGGCATTGATTCTGGCTTCGACAGTTGTCTTTTTTGAATAATTTCTCCATATATTGAATTTCTCTTGACTGCTGTGACCAGCAGGGGGTTCCACAGAGTCCCTAAACCCCAAGACACAACTGCACGGCACCATCCTGGGTTCAAACAGAATATATTTTTATTTTACAATACCTTCACAGACCTCCGAATCCTTTTCCACAACAGTATAATACAATATGTTCTCTTGTCTCCTATCACACCTCCCATATGGTCTTATCCACTGTCCTCCCGACTCTGATTACTCATGCTGGAAACTCTAGTTCTTTTATGTCGGTCCCAGTAGTATTAGTAGTCATAGCATTGCATACTGGAAGCATTTCTGAATCAGGTGGAAGCCCTTAAAAGGGGATATAATGATCCCCTGCAGCTGCCCCTATTGGCACCCAAGATCCCTGACAGAGCTTTTCCACGGAATTGCAATTTCTAGCCTGCCCTGCAGGTTTCCATAAGGGAGTGCCACCATTGGGATGCTGCCATTATGTGCATGGGAGGAAGATATAACTCCCGAGAGCAGCCACCTTCTGTCCATCCAAGCAGACCTCCTGTCCTATCAAGGAACTGGCACCCATCCTGGACAGAACTCCATTCCATCTAACTTAGCACTCACACTGTGCATCTGACTTTTTCTTTTGATCTTTTACATCTCCTGGTTATTTATTCCAAATCAGCCTTTTGGGCACTGGTGTGCTTCAGGTCCCACTGTTTAGTTTCATTTTGTCTGCCAGATAGCGTGGTTACACCTGCTTACTGCCACCTGATCTCACCCCAAAGTACTCTCTCGTATGACTGTCTGCCCCTCTGCCTCCGTTTCAAGTCACCACTTCTATCTGTGAGTCTTTGCCCATTTCACCCTTTAACACTGTCTGGAATGGAGCTGCCTTTAAACAACGCAAGAACTCTGAGACAAGGTGATGAAGTCTTAAACCACAGTGTCCTGCTGAGGCCTGATTAGCCCCCCTAAAATGCAAGGCCTCCTATTCAGCTTCCAGACTACCTTCCCTGCTTCATCTTCTTTTGTAGATAGGGCATCTCTACTGTCAATCTGGAAGAGGTTTGCTAGTCTCAGTCCAGTTATTATTGTCTTCTTTTCAACACTGATGTCTTTCAAGCATTTATTTAACATTCATAATGAATAACATAAGCGTTAAAGGGCAAGCTCAGTTATAGTACACACTCTGGACTCCCTGGAGTTTGTAGTGAAAGAGAGAATTAAAACAAAACTGAAGGTCATTATGAACAATGCTACACACCCTCTCTGACACACTAACACTGAGGACTTTCAGCATTCAATTTATTAGGCAGTAGATGTGTCAGGAAACACTATTGGGGCTCCTTTATACCAACAGCAATAGATCTGCATACTGCCTCACTTGGACTGTGGCAACCAAGTCAGAATTTCACTTTCTATTGAATTTCGTTTTAAAGTCATTCTAGTGTGTGGACAGACCAAAGTGTGTATGTATATTTATTTATTTACCTATTTATGTGTTCATTTTAAGAGCTTCTGTAAAAAGCCAAACTTCCTCCTTGAGGCAAATAAAGTTCTATCTATCTATCTATTGTGGTGGACAGCCGAGGTTCTTATCTGGCCGGGACTCCCTGACCATGGAAGGACCAGGGGAGAGAGTATTTTCAAGACTGTCTCCCCTGGATTGGCAGAGGGTAGCCCCCTTGGCTTCCAATAATGCCATGGGTCATATGCATGGAAGCTCAATCCTGCTGGGCCCTATGGCCACTGCCATGGGGCGCCTGGATGCTTGCAGTTCCCTATTTGGCAGCACTTCCGCCGGACCGAAGGCTCCAGGAAGAAGCTTGTTGGGCACCTGGACTCCTTCCAGGTTCCCTATAAAAGGAACCAGTCATCACCACTCAAAGGCCTGAGTTGGGAGGAAGTGGACAAAGCTCATGAGGAGGATATCTATCTATCTGTCATACTCAGTAGGCACCATGTTCCTAAATTAAAGGAACATTTTGAAAACACATCAGATCTCAATGGGAAAAAGAAATCCTCCTGGATATCTATACTGATATAGACTGGGTAATGTGTTAGGAACGAAAGGATGCCACATCATTTGATGGAAATGAAAATGATCAACCTACAGAGCCCTGAATTCAAAGGCGCCCCAAAAATCAGAGTGAAAAAATTATGTGGCAGGCTAGTCCATTTTGCCAAAATTTAATTGCAGCAACTCAAAATTGTAAGCAGCACTTTGTATGGCCCCTGTGTTCTTGTATACATGCCTGACAACATCGGTGCATGCTTCTAATGAGATGACAGATGGTGTTGTGGGGGATCTCCTCCCAGATCTGGACCAGGGCATCACTGAGCTCCTGGACAGTCTGAGGTGCAACCTGGTGGCATTGGATGGACCAAAACATAATGTCCCAGAGGTGTTCTATTGGATTTAGGTCAGGAAAGTGTGGTGGCCAGTCAATGGTATCAATTCCTTCATCCTCCAGGAACTGCCTGCATACTCTCACCACATGAGGCCTGGAATTGTCGTGCACCAGGAGCCACTGTACCAGCATAGGGTCTGACAATGGGTCCAAGGATTTCATCCTGATACCTAATGGCAGCCAAGGTGCCTTTGTCAAGCCTGTAGCGGTCTGTGAGACCCTCCATGGATATGCCTCCCCAGACAATCATTAACCCACCACCAAACTGCTCATGCTGAATGATGTTACAGGCAGCATAATGTTCTCCATGGCTTCTCCAGACCCTTTCACTTCTGTCATGTGCTCAGGGTGAACCTGCTCTCATTTGTAAAAAGCACAGGGCACCAGTGGTGCATCTGCCAATTCTAGTATTCTATGGCGAATGCCAATCGAGCTGCATGCTGCTGGGCAGTGAGCTCAGGGCCCATTAGAGGACATGGGGCCCTTGGGTCACCCTCATGAAGTCTTTCTGGTTGTTTGGTCAGAGACATTCACACCAGTGGCCTGCTGGAGGTCATTTTGTAGGGCTCTGGCAGTGCTCATCCTGTTCTTCCTTGCCCAAAGGAGCAGATACCGGTCCTGCTGATGGGTTATGGACCTTCTATGGCCCTCTCCAGCTCTCCTAGAGTAACTGCTTGTCTCCTAGAATCTCCTCCATGCCCTTGAGACTGTGCAGGGAGACACAGCAAACCTTCTGGCAATGACACGTATTGATGTGCCATCCTGGAGAAGTTGGACTACCTGTGCAACCTCTGTAGGGTCCAGGTATCACCTCATGCTACCAGTAGTGACACTGACTTTAGCCAAATGCAAAACTAGTGAAGAAACAGTCAGAAAAGATGAGGAGGGAAAAATGTCAGTGGCCTCCACCTGTTAAACCATTCCTGTTTTGGGGTCATCTCATTTTGCCCTCTAGTGCATCTGTTGTTAATTTCATTAACACCACAGCAGGTGAAACTGATTAACAACCCCCTCTGCTACTTAACTGACCAGATTAATATCCCATAAATTTCATTGACTTAATGCTATACTCTGATTAAAAAGTGTTCCTTTAATTCTTTTGAGCAGTATACTTGGATACAATGATATGTTAGCTTGTTGCCACCCCTTTTAATTTGCACTACCTGATCTTTTATAAGCATTATAAAAATTCATAATTAAAAAACAACCATTATTCTGAATTTTATTAAAAAGCAAGAACCACACTGTTGGTAATTTCAAGTAGAGGCAAACCACCTAATTAAACAAGAATATCGGTTAGGAGTGCAGACAGACTTAAAATTAACAAACTTACCACCATAGCTGCCCTGTAGGACAACATTCCCTACCCTAATCCTTTATGTTCAAATTAGAGGTGATCACACATTTTTTAAGCACAAGGACTAACAGCAAAATATGTCTGATTCATTCATTTTTTAAAGTTAGTATCGTCTAGTCCAGCCATTCACGAGGCACTACACAGATTTCAATTAGGTTTTAAAATTCCCAGGTATGTAAAGAAGATAACATGAGGCTTTAAAGGGTTTCAAATGGACATTATAAAGAAAACCTAATAAGAGTCATTGAACAAAAATGTAGTTATCTTTACTAGAATACTAATTTTCAATATTGTTGAACATCCTCTGACATTCAATACCATTTCCAACAATTCTGCATTTGCCTTGCAATAAAGGCACTTTCACAATCACACTTCACTTAAAGACACAAAGACTGAGAACCTGTAAAACCCTGAAAATCCTCTCAATTCTGCAATGAAGTATGCATGCAATCCAATAATAAGCACATGTAAACCAAAAGACTATGGCCTGTTTTGGCCCCTCATAATATACAGGCTGGCACT
Source organism: Polypterus senegalus (assembly GCF_016835505.1). Lineage (NCBI taxonomy): Eukaryota > Metazoa > Chordata > Cladistia > Polypteriformes > Polypteridae > Polypterus > Polypterus senegalus. The sequence continues at coordinate 83,093,283 of NC_053159.1, read as the reverse complement.
GGATATGGAGAGTGCGTAACTCCTAGTGCCTTTGTTAACTCAATGAAGTCCACAACGAGGTTTGCATGCCTTATGTCTGAAGTACAACTCATTGCTGAACCATACACCATAGTCATGGGCAGCAAAATAGCTAAACACAGCACAGACGTGTGTATTGTCCCAGAAATCACATTTATATAAATAATGTCTGGCTCATTACCATTCAGCAATCTGACCAGAAATCCATAACCAAAATAAATAATACCTACATAATGTGCATATCCACAATACACAAAAACACTACTGGCCTAAATTGTGACTGTAAAGGAATTAAAAAGGTCCTTTAAAATCAGCTCCTCATGTGCAAATAATTAAATAAGTCAGTGTTTTTATGTCATCTTTTCTTGTTTGTTCATCCCCACACACACCCAGGCCTCATCCACTCTTACATCCCTCCTCCACCTTTATATTTAATGATCCTGTGGAATACAACAACAGCGGTTTTCCTCACAATTCACCACATTACTTACACAATGATTTTCAGCATACACGGATAAAACTACATTCATCCCAGGGTTTAAGAACTGGAAAAACTTCATTAAATCAGAAGAAGGGAGGAAATGTGCAGTGTTTTGAGAAACATCTTACAGAAGCAGCAGTGACTTGTAGATACTGCTGCTTCTTAAGAAACATGCCACATGAGGAATTTCTGTTGGCAACATCAGTCAAAAAAAGAAAAATCATGAAAGGTGGTTTAAATCCAAAGGTGCTTATATAAGCTTACTCTTTTTGAAAATCCATGAGTCTACCATGCACTGCTACGTCTGAAGTCTGACCACTTGTTCATTCAGTTCTCTCTGCTGCTTCCCTCTTCTCACTCTTCTCCTCTCCCCAATGTATGATTCCACTGACATCTCCGCTTCCTGTCTCCCACCCATTTCTCTCCCATGGTTTCCTCTGCTCTCCCTCTTCCTGACCACTTCTGTTCTCCTGACACCAACACTGTCACATACAACCCATGCTCAACTCTTCCTGTCTTGAGAACGTTTGTCCTCTCTCTTCCAGGCCTGCATGCAAAAGACCCTCCTGTCCCAGGCCTTCTGAAGCATTCCGCAATCAACAGACCGACCTCAGGACAGCCTAAGTCAAAGGTTCTGACAGTACTAGCTAAGTATCAATCCCTTCTTGCATCTTTTTCTTCTGCCACCATCAACACTAAGGTAAACTCCTATCAGACTAAAATTAACAACACCACCGACATACTCTTTCTATTCTCCGCATTCACCTGCCTTCTTAACCCTCCTCCACCTCCTCCCCCAACTTTCTTGTTTGCTGATGACTTTGCCACCTTTTTTCAAGATAGGGTGGCTGCCATCAGCAGTCATTTCTCACCTTCACTGCCACCCATTATGCCTCCACCCAAACATCAGCCAACATTCTCTATATTCTCTCCACTCTTTGCCATTGACATTTCTGCCTTCCTCTCCAATCACCCCCACTACCTGTCCACTTGATCCATGTATCTCCTTCAGGCCATTTCCCACTCACTCATTACTACAATTGCACACATCATTAACATTTCAAACATGCTCTGATACTGTTGAATTCTGCTCCGTACTTGTAATATTTCTATTACACCATTATATTGTACTGAGAATTACTTGTGTTTTGTTCTGTGTATTGTATTGTATTTACCCCCTTTTTTGACACTCACTGCATTCCCAACCTACCAAGAAAGGGGTCTCTCTTTGAACTGCCTTTCCAAAGATTTCTTCCATTTTTTCCCTGCAAGGGGTTTTTTGGGTTTTTTTCCTTGTCTTCTTAGAGAGTCAAGGCTGGGGAGCTGTCAAAATCATCTCCCCTCCCATTCACCTCATTTCGCTCTGAGCTGAGCTCCGCAGCTAACGCAGTGTTACGGAAGCGACTTTGTGACACTGCCACCAAATACTCAGAAAAATCCACAAGTTAATACACATGCTGTCTCTACAGTTTCTCCACACTGAATCCTCCAGGCACTACTTACAAAAGGTTACATTGACAATCGTGTTACATTATTTTTAAAATGTTTCCTTTTCTTAGCACAAGCACAGCTGAGAAGCTTCAATGCATGTTCTCCATAACGCGTTAAAAAATCACGCATTTAATCACACTTTGCATTACAAGCAAAGGGGAACTTCTGTCAATGCATGATTTCCTGGTACACCGATTACATTGATCAGCGCTTTCTGATTCATTTTATCCTCGCACCCCCTTGGTTTGAGAAGAAGTATGAAAAAATATCAGGTTAACACAGAAAAACAGATCACCAACTGAAGCTTTATGAATAATTGATTTGCCATCAATAATTGTTTTGGTAAAGCCATACTCAGTGTAATCCTCCTTCAATTTTATAATTTTTCCGCCACTAGCCATGATTAAATGAACGGTAAAAAAGTAAGAGCGAAGCGAGGGTGACTGATTCAGGCAGGCAGGCAACAGCTCAGTAGCTCGAATTTGGATATAAGTAGGTTCTATTTAGTTGGCAGAAATATCTTTGTTAGGAATGGAAGTTGAATTTAGTCTTTAAATTTCTATGGTAAAGAAAAAGTTATGCAATGATGACTAAAATTAACTATATAAAGTCAAAACTTGTATATATAAAGTCATTCCCGAATATATAAAGTCAAAACTTGATTATATAAAGTCACTGTCGGAATAAATAAAGTCAAAACTTGAATATATAAAGTCAGCGTCGGTATATATAAAGTCAAAACTTGAATATATAAAGTCATTCCCAAATATATAAAGTCAAAACCTGAGTATATAAAGACGGCGTTGGAATATTTCGGAATATATAAAGTCAGCGTCGGAATATATAAAGTCAGCACTGGCAAATCCCAGCCAACACTGGGCACAAGGCAGTAACCAATCCTAGACAGGGCACATGCATAATTTTCAAAACATTAATCGAACAGTGTTTTTTTTTATTTATTTTTCTGAATATGTTTTTGTTAACTTAGTTCAGTTCAGAGTCGTTTCAATCAATAGATTTTAACTTTCACTTTATATATTCAGCAGTGAGTTTAAATACTCTGATGTTGACTTTATATAATCAGATAAATTCCGACGTTGACTTTATATATTCAGGTTTTGACTTTATATATTCCAACGATGACTTTATATATTCAAGTGTTGACTTTATGTATACCGACACTGACTTTATATATTCAAGTTTTAACTTTATATATTCAAGTTTCGACTTTATATATTCAGGAATGACTTTATATATTCAAGTTTTGACTTTATATATTCTGACGCCGAATTTATAAATTCACAAAATCAATGTATTTGCCTGTTAGACACCCCATAGTATATGTGTGTGTGTATATATGTACACATGTATGTATATATATATATATTTATATATATATTGTGGACTTGACCCGGACACAGACAGGCGGACATGTTGTTTGTCACCATCACAGGTTTTATTATTTACAATATTTACAATAATGTGTCACTCAGACACTAAATAAAGTCAGTGCACAAACCCCAACACAGTCCTGGTCACAAATGCCACTTCTTCGGGCCGCCTTCACTCTCCTCTCTTGCCTTGTCCTCCTTCCACCCGACTCTAGCCCTGAATGAAGGGAGGTGGCCCCTTTTATAACAGCCCCGGATGAGCTCCAGGTGTTCCTGACACACCCCCTTTGGCCATGCCTGTGGTGGAAATGCCGGCTGTTCTCCCGGAAGCTCTCTGGGTGTCTTCCTAAATCTTCTAAACAGGTCCCCAAGGCACCTACAGGGTGGGGCTTCCATGCCATCAACCCGTGACCCAAAAAGCAAACAGGAAGGCGGCCCCCACGTGATCCAGGGTGGGCGCAGACCCACATCTGGTCCCTCATGGCGTCCCGGCCGGGTTGTGGCCCCTGGCATCCCTGACAATATATATATATATATACATATACAGTGGGATGCAAAAGTTTGGGCAACCTTGTTAATAGTCATTATTTTCCTGTATAAATCGTTGGTTGTTACGATAAAAAATGTCAGTTAAATATATCAGTGATATTTGAGAAGTGAAATGAAGTTTATTGGATTTACAGAATGTGTGCAATAATTGTTCAAACTAAATCAGGCAGGTGCATAAATTTGGGCACCACAAAAAAGAAATGAAATCAATATTTAGTAGATCCGCCTTTTGCAGAAATTACAGCCTCTAAATGCTTCCTGTAGGTTCCAATGAGAGTCTGGATTGTGGTTGAAGGTATTTTGGACCATTCCTCTTTACAAAACATCTCTAGTTCATTCAGGTTTGATGGCTTCCAAGCATGGACAGCTCTCTTTAACTCACACCACAGATTTTCAATTATATTCAGGTCTGGGGACTGAGATGGCCATTCCAGAACGTTGTACTTGTTCCTCTGCATGAATGCCTTAGTGGATATTGAGCAGTGTTTCGGGTCGTTGTCTTGTTGAAAGATCCAGCCCTGGCGCAGCTTCAGCTTTGTCACTGATTCCTGGACATTGGTCTCCAGAATCTGCTGATACTGAGTGGAATCCATGCGTCCCTCAACTTTGACAAGATTCCCAGTCCCTGCACTGGCCACACAGCCCCACAGCATGATGGAACCACCACCATATTTTACTGTAGGTAGCAGGTGTTTTCTTGGAATGCTGTGTTCTTTTTCCTCCATGCATAACGCCCCTTGTTATGCCCAAATAACTCAATTTTAGTTTCATCAGTCCACAGCACCTTATTCCAAAATGAAGCTGGCTTGTCCAAATGTGCTTGAGCATACCTCAAGCGGCTCTGTTTGTGCTGTGGGCGGAGAAAAGGCTTCCTCTGCATCACTCTCGCATACAGCATCTCCTTGTGTAAAGTGCGCCGAATGGTTGAACGATGCACAGTGACTCCATCTGCTGCAAGATGATGTTATAGGTCTTTGGTGCTGGTCTGTGGGTTGACTCTGACTGTTCTTACCATTCGTCACTTCTGTCTATCCGAAATCTTTCTTGGTCTGCCACTTCGAGCCTTAACTTGAACTGAGCCTGTGGTCTTCCATTTTCTCAATATGTTCCTAACTGTGGAAACAGACAGCTTAAATCTCTGGGACAGCTTTCTGTATCCTTCCCTAAACCATGATGGTGAATAATCTTTGTATTTAGGTCATTTGAGAGTTGTTTTGTGGCCCCCATGTTGCTACTCTTCAGAGAAAATTAAAGGAGGAGGGAAACTTACAATTGACCCCCTTAAATACTCTTTCTCATTATAGGATTCACCTGTGTATGTAGGTCAGGGGTCACTGAGCTTACCAAGCCAATTTGAGTTCCAATAATTAGTTCTAAATATTTTGTAATCAATAAAATGACAACGGTGCCCAAATTTATGCACCTGCCTGATTTTGTTTGAACAATTATTGCACACTTTCTGTAAATCCAATAAACTTCATTTCACTTTTCAAATATCACTGTGTGTGTCTCCTATATGATATATTTAACTGACATTTTTATCGTAACAACCAACGATTTATACAGGAAAATAATGACTATTAACAAGGTTGCCCAAACTTTTGCATCCCACTGTATATATATATATATATATATATTGTCACGCATGCGTGAGTAGGAGGCCGTGGGCGGACCCGAAATCGCTTCGAAGGACGTTTGTCGGTAGGGAATGGCGGGGTACTAACCTTTCTGCTCTCTCTTTCAGGAAAAAAGACGCTCCGCCATCATAACCTGACCGCACCACGTCCACTTCCGCCCTTCCTCCGCCATCTTCCCTGACGTCACGAATCCCGTCATCCCTCACGCCTCCTTCCCAGCATTCCTCCACTTCCGGCTCCTCCTATATAAAAATGGCCGCCGGCGCATGTGAAGTCGTCACGCGCATGAACAATATTTTTGTTTGTACCCTTGACCTTGGTTGCTTTCTTTTGTTTACAGTATACGGGGCAGGAAACCCCAACCCTTTATGCTGTGTTGTGTTATTTCTTTACAATATATATATATATATATATATATATATATATATTCCAGCAACACTCATGACAATGACAAAACAATTACATTGTCATTCATGTTACGTTATTATTAAAATGTTTCCTTTTCTTTTTACTTCTCCGCTGCCAAGTGCGGGTATTTTGCTATATATATATTCAGTATATATATATATATATATATATATATATAGATATGACAACAACACTCACATTACTTACATTAACAATCATGTTACGTTATTTTTAAAATTTTTCCTTTTCTTTTTCATAACTTCTTTAACACACTACTTCTCCGCTGTGAAGTGCGGGTATTCTGCTAGCTATTTAAATAAAGTTAAAGTTTTATCTGTATAATATAATAAATATATTTTGCTGCATTTCATCTAAAAAATGATATTGTCATCATATGTAAATACGCGCTTTGTAAAGTGGCTCAGGTTGTGTAATATAACTGTATCGCAAGTTTACAGTGAGGTAATTGTACTTATAAGTACAAACAGTTCTACAAGGAGCAGTTGATGGACTGATTGATTGCGTTTAGAGCTTTTGGGATGATAGCAGTTCGTAGTGGGCTAGAACCCTAGTAATGGGCCATCCTATTTATAATCACTGATTTTGAAATAGTCTAAAACGATACCCCACATGCTTATGTTTCAAATTTGTCATTTTTAACTCTTCTGGTAGTGGCTATTAGATGGCTAGGACCACCAGTAAAGAATCAAATGGGAAAAATATATTTGTAACCATCAACTTTGAAATAACATAAAACAAACACTTCACATGCCTGTACTACTGATCACCATTTTTTCAAAGTTTTGTAGAAAGTAGTTTTAACCCTCTAATCCAATTACGGGGTGAACCCCTGGGGTCAGTTAGTGTGGCTTGCACAACTTCTGGTCCTTCTGATCACTTTAACTGAAGACACCTATTGGTTTACTCTTTATCAAAAGGATTGCAAGTTCTGTATAACATATGGCCCAAAATTAGTTTTTTTTTTGTTCTTGAAGGCAGAAAATAGGGGAGAACTTCAAAAACCTCAACATCGTGCATAACTAGACATCAACACAAGTTAATCGATATATCATATGTGGGAGTTTTCTTGTACCGTTGGGTCAGGAAGCAACGGGGAAAAAAAGTGAATTGATTTCAAAAGTATTTCTTATGAACACAGTAATTAGACTACAAATAATAATAACTACTACTTCTAATAATAATAATACATTATTCTAAAACCCACTTTCCCCAATTCAGGGTTGCAGGGGGTGATTTTTAATTGTGCACAAATCAGGTCCTCAGAGCAAAACATAAATCCCTCATAGAGCACAATCACACACACAAATAATAAAATGAAAAACAAAGTATATGATGTTAGAAGAAACAGCACACACCAATGGACAGAAAACACAAAAATCATTTCAATCTAACAATAATTATACTAGGGTACCAGTCTAAATGTTGGCATTACTTGAAACTGATGGTGATTAAGCTGGAAATATCTTAATTTAGCCCAGGTGAGCAGAGAGCTGAGGAGACTTCGTGCCAGCAAAGCAGTAGGTCCAGATGGAGTATCGCCACGACTACTGAAGGCCTGTGGCACTGGAACTGGGGAGACCTCTACAGCACATCTTCAACCTGAGACTGGAACAGTGGAGAGTCCCGAGGCTTTGGAAAATATCTTGTATCACCTCAGTCCCAAAGGTATCACGTCCTAGTGAGCTGAATGACTTCTGGCCTGTTGTTCTGACGTCACATGTGTACAAAGACCATGGAGTGGCTGCTGCTTCACCACCTGAGGCCACAGGTCCGCCACGCCCTCGACCCTCTGCAGTTCGCATACCAGGACAAGGTGGGAGCGGAGGATACCATCATCTATATGCTACACTGCTCCCTCTCCCACTTGGACAGAGGCAGTGGTGCTGTAAGAGATATGTTTCTGGATTTCTCTAGCGCCTTCAACATCTTCCAACCTCAGCTCCTTAGTGACAGTGGCAGTAGATTCATACCTGGTGGCATGGATCGTGAACTATCTTACAAACAGACCTCAGTATGTGCGTCTCAAGAACTGCAGGTCTGACATTGTGGTCAGTAGCACAGGAGCGCCGCAGGGGACTGTGCTTTCTCCAGTCCTGTTCAGCCTATATACATCAGACTTCCAATACAACTCGGAGTCCTGCCACGTGCAAAAGTTCGCTGACAACACTGCTATAGTGGGCTGCATCAGGAGTGGACAGGAGGAGGAGTATAGGAACCTAATCAAGTACATTGTTAAATGGTGCGAGTCAAACCACCTACAACTGAACACCAGCAAAACTAAGGAGCTGGTGGTGGATTTTAGGAGGCCCAATCCCCTCCCGGACCCTGTGATCATCAGAGGTGACTGTGTGCAGAGGGTGCAGGCCTATAAATACCTGGGAGTGCAGCTGGATGATAAATTGGACTGGACTGCCAATACTGATGCTCTGTGCAAGAGAGGACAGTGCCGACTATATTTCCTTAGAAGGCTGGCATCCTTCAACATCTGCAATAAGATACTGCAAATGCTTTATCAGACGGTTATGACGAGCACCCTCTTCTACGTGGTGGTGTGCTGGGGAGGGAGCATAAAGAAGAGGGATGTCTCACGCCTGGACAAACTGGTGAGGAAGGCAGGCTCTATTGTAGGCGTGAAGCTGGACAGTTTGACATCTGTGGTGGAGCGACGGGTGCTGAGCAGGCTCCTGTCAATCATGGAGAATCCACTGCATCCACTGAACAGTATCATCTCCAGACAGAGGAGCAGCTTCAGTGACAGACTGCTGTCACTGTCCTGCTCCACTGGCACACTAAGGAGATCATTCCTCCCCCACACTATGTGACTCTTCAATTACACCCGGGGGGGGTAAACCGTTTACCGTAAACGTTAACATTATACAAAGTTATTGTCTGATATATCTGCATTTTTATCACTCTTTAATTTAATATTGTTTTTTTTATCAGTATGCTGCTGCTGGAGTATGTGAATTTCCCCTTGGGGATTAATAAAGTATATAATCTATCTAAAGCTAATCTAGCTAATCTAATTTGGAGGCCTCTAGCTCTGGAGGTTTATCATTACAAGACACAAAATTTGAATTTAGTAACATTCTAAAGTGCAGGTGACCCTCTCTGATTGATTTTTTTTTAGTGAAATTCCTGCTTTTTTCACCATTACAACTATCCATGATGAAAAAAGCAACCCAGTAACCGTGTTTTTGGGAGGAGAGTTTTGCATGAAAGCTAGCAGACATAAATTGTAAATACCTGGCCGAAAAAGTCAAGGAGAGCCCTTAAATGTGAGCGCACATGTTGGCCTACTTTAATTCTACCACTCAAAATTACATTACATTGCCATCCTTGAAAAGACATTGTTAATTTCTCACTAAACAGTAATATTTATTCAGCTTATTTTATTATGTGCATGCATTAAAAAACAATAAAACAATGTTTTTTACTAAGAATTTGTGGGCAAATGCATCTAGATGGGAGTCCACTTGATGCGCTGATCGTGACAGAGCCAGTATAAAGCCGATAATTAACGTGACACACACACATGGCACTGGTGCCGCGAATTGAAAATCCTTGCAGACAGAGGGAAAACGCCACATATACAGTACAACAATCAGGAACAGGATTTGAACCTAGGATGGTATATCTGTGAGCCAGCAGCATGAATTGTGTCATCCAGTAATAATACCAGTTTAGCTAATTCTCTTTTCGATATCAAATTCTTGAAGTTTACTCCAAGGCTCATTTGGTAAATGAATGGGTAAAATCAAAATGTTGCTTACAGTTCTGAACTCACGACACAAAATCTTAACATGATGGCAGTTTCTTATTCCTAGACTTACTGACAACTACTTACACAGTCTTTGCATTTGAACACAGTCTCAATAAATCTGTGCACAGTGGACTTTTGTGAAATGTAGACAAGGGCACCAGGTTAATGATAATGAATGTTTACTAAAATAATCTCGTGATTGATTTGATTCGGCATTCATTAGCATGTTTTGTTTCTGAATCATTTATTTTAATCATAAAGTGCAGATGGATCAAAATATGCTAACAATTAATCACATTAAATACCAACTAACATTTTATTAACCGCTCCCCTCACAAACTAGGATGGCCAAACGCAGACATACTGATAATAAGAAGATTGTGTTAGTGAGAAAGGGTTTTGTGACTATCAACCATTTTTGCGGAACAAGTCACACGACAGGAATGTAAGAAAAGCAGAGGAGGTGATTAGCATATCTAACACTGTTTCTTAATTCCCTAGAAAGGGAAAGAACACGTTTGTCATAAATAAAACAGATGCCTACTTAAAGATGTGAAATATCCACCCATACATTTCTCAATTAAACTACCATAAGAAAACCTGTGAGGCACGTAAAAAATATACAAACACATCCTAGGATGTAACCAGGCTAGAAAATTAACTTTAAGGTCACTGGAGCTGTGAAGCAGTAATGGCTTACTACTCTACCAATTTGCTGCCTAGAAGTAAAATTTCATATCGTTAAGAGAGCTGCCAAAACTGAAAACCCAATTAAATACTGCAGCTCTCACAAACCACTCTAAGTGTTACATTTAAAAAGGCATAATTATACAATTTTCAACACTAGACTGTCAATTGTAAAAGTGAATGTTGTTCCCCAGTTTCATTTTTGAGTACAATGATTGCACGACCTTCACCGGCTGAGTACTGGACAAATGTGCAATCTCTTCTATCTGCCTTTCTGTGGGGCAAGGAAAGCCCCTCATCAAGCATTTTACTTTGATCTGTGGAAAAAGTGAAGATGGATTGCCATGGCCAGATTCGGAAGTATATCCATGAGCTTTTGTTCCAAGGCTGTTTTTGGTAACGTCTTGACCACCACACTTACCCCACATTATTGGCTACATATTAAATTAAATTTAGCTGCTACTAATCCTATTTTTTTACTGAAATAAAAGTGACAATTCACTCATTAGCTCTAAACACACTAATCAAATATGTCCTCATCATATGATGTAAGATGGAAAAAACTTACAAGTATATGTTGTCCTACACCTGCATTGGAGGAGCACCAGCTGGGCTCACTAGAGGTATGTCATACCACCCCAGGATGAGAGAGGATGCTGTCACTAACTGCGCCGTCTCCACCACTCCAAGAAGTCACCCTGTGAGGGCCACTAACTCTGCTCCTTCCATTTAAGACAGAGGTGTCTAACTCCGGTCCTGGTGGGCCACAGTGCCTGCAGGTTTTCATTCTAACCATCTTCTTAATTAGTGTGCTTTTTTTTCTGCTGACTAAGTTGTTTTGCCTTAGTTTTTATTGACATGACTCAGACCCTTTAGTTGTTTCTTGATCCTTAATGAGCAGCCAAACAATAATGAAACACAAAACAAGCCACCACATGACCAGCTAACCTGAAAATAAAGAAAGCTGAAGGTCTCAGTCATGTTTGACTGCTCTGGTCACCAAAACATTTTGACGGTGGTCTTAGGAAAAAACAGGAAATCAACAGTCTGCTGTGGCAGAATGAGAGCAGCAACAAGTCATTATATTCAATCTTCTTCTTCTTTCAGCTGCTCCCGTTAGGGGTTGACACAGCGGTTCATCTCCTTCCATATCTTTCTTTCCTCTGCATGTTACACCCATCACCTGCATGTCCTCTCGCCACATCCATAAACCTTCTCTTAGGCCTTCCTGTTTTCCTCTTGCCTGGCAGCTCTATCCTTAGCATCCTTCTCCCAATATATCAGCATCTCTCCTCTGCACATGTCCAAACCAGCACAATTTTGCCTCTCTGACATTGTCTCCCAACTGTCCAACTTGAGCTGACCCTCTAATGTACTTATTTCTAATCCTGTCCATCCTCATCACACCCAGTGTAAATCTTAGCATCTTTAACTCTGCCACCTCAAACTCTGTCTCCTGCATTCTGGTCAGTGCCATCGTCTCCAACCCATATAACATAGCTGGTCTTTTTACTGTCCTGTAGATCTTCCCTTTCACTCTTGCTGATACCAGTCTGTCACAAATTACTCCTGACACTCTTCTCCACCTATTCCACCCTGCCTGCACTCTCTTTTTCACTTCTCTTCCGCAATCCCCATTACTCTGTACTATTGATCCCAAGTATTTAAATTCATCCACCTTCACCAACTCTACACCCTGCATCCTCCCTCTCCTTTACACACATGTATTCTGTTTTGTTCCTGCTGACCTTCATTCCTCTCCTCTCTAGAGCATATCTCCACCTCTCCAGGTTCTCCTCAACCTGCTCCCTACTATCGCTACATATCACAATGTCATCAGCAAACATTAGCTAACGGGGACTCCTGTCTAATCTCCTCTGTCAACTTGTCCATCACCACTGCAAATAAGAAAGGGCTTACAGCCGATCCCTAATGTAATCCAACCTCCACCTTGAATGCATATGTCACTTCTCCTGCAGACCTCACAACTGTCACAATTCCCTCGTACATATCCTGTACAACTCTTACATACTTCTCTGCCACTCTTGGCTTCCTCATACAATACCACAGCTCCTCTCGAGGCACCCTGTCATATGCTTTCTCCAGGTCCACAAAGACGCAATGCAACTCCTTCTGGCCTCTATACTTCTCCATCAACATCCTCAAAGCAAACATCACATCTGTGGTGCTCTTTATTGGCATGAATCCATACTGCTGCTCACTAATCATCACCTCACTTCTTAACCTAGCTTCCACTCCTCTTTCCCATAACTTCATGCTGTGGCTCATCAACTTTATTCCCCTATAGTTATTACAGTTCTGCCCATCCCCTTATTCTTAAATATTGGCACCAGTACACTTACTTCTTCTCCACTCTTTAGGCATCCTTTCACTTTCCAAGATTTCATTAAACAATCTGGTTAAAAACTCCCACTGCCATCTCTCCTAAACACCTCCATGCTTCCACAGGTATGTCATCTGGACCAATGGCCTTTCCATTTTTCATCCTCTTCAGAGCTGTCCTTACTTCCTTCTTGCTAATCTGTTGCACTTCCTGATTCACTGTCTCCACATCATCCAACCTCTTCTCTCTCTCGTTCTCTTCATTCATCAGCCTCTCAAAGTACTCTTTCCATCTGCTCAACACATTCTCCTCGCTTGTGAGTACGTTTCCATCTTTATCCTTTATCACCCTAACCTGCTGCACATCTTTCCCAGCTCCGTCCCTCTGTCTAGCCAATCGGTACAGGTCCTTTTCTCCCTCCTTAATGTTCAACCTTTCATACAACTCATCATACGCCTTTTCTTTATCCTCCACCACCTCTCTCTTCACCTTGCACCTTATCTCCTTGTACTCTTTGTCTACTTTCTGCATTTCTCTGACTATCCCACTTCTTTTTTGCTATCATTTTCCTCTGTATACTCTTGTGTACTTCCCCATTCCACCACCAGGTTTCCTATTCCTCCTTCCTCTGTCCAGATGTCATGCCAAGCACCTTTCTTGCTGTCACCCTTACTACATCTGCTGTAGTTTCCCAGCTGTCTGGTGACTCTTCACTGCCACACAGTGCCTGTCTCACCTTCTCCCTAAACTCCACCTTGCAGTCTTCCTTTTTCAAATTCCACCATTTGATCCTTGGCTCTGCCCTCACTCTCTTCCTCTTCTTAATCTCCAATGTCATCCTACAGACCACCATCCTATGCTCCTTAACTACACTTTCCCCTGCCACTACTTTGCAGTCTTCAATCTCCTTCAGATTGACTCTTCTGCATAGGATGTAATCTACCTGTGTGCATTATCCTCCACTCTTGTACGGAACCCTATGTTCCTCCCTCTTCTTAAAATATGTATTCACCACAGCCATGTCCATCCTTTTGGCAAAATCCACCATTATCTGACCTTCTTCATTCCTCTCCTTGACACAACAACAACAACATTTATTTATATAGCACATTTTCATACAAAAAAATGTAGCTCAAAGTGCTTTACATAATGAAGAATAGAAAAATAAAAGACACAGTAAGAAAATAAAATAAGTCAACATTAATTAACATAGAATAAGAGTAAGGTCCAATGGCCAGGGTGGACAGAAAAAACAAAAAAAAAACTCCAGACGGCTAAGAAAAAAATACAATCTGTAGGGATTCCAGGCCATAAGACCGCCCAATCCCCTCTGGGCATTCTACCTAACATAAATGAAACAGTCCTCTTTGTATTTAGGGTTCTCGCAGAAGGACTTGATGATGATGATGGTCACGTAGACTTCTGGCTTTCAGTCCATCAATGTTGGAGCATCATGATGCTTTGAGTAGGTGGTGGTGGCGCAGGCCGCCACCACAAAGAAACCAGAAAAAGAAAAAAACACCATACCTACCCATCACCTCCTCGTCTCCTCGGCTCCCTTTACCAACATGTCCATTGAAATCTGCTTCAATAACCACTTTCTGTCCCTTGGGTACACTGTTCATCACTTCAAAAATCTTCTTTGTCCTCCATTGCACACCCAACCTGCAGGGCATATACACTAACAACATTCATCATCACACCTCCAGTTTCAAGCTTCATAATCATTACTCTGTCTGACACTCTTTTCACCTCCAAAACACTCTCGACATACTGTTCCTTTAGAGTAACCCCCATGCCATTTCTCCTCCCATCCACACCATGATAGAACAATTTGAATCCACCTCCGATCCACCTGACCTTACTCCCGTTCCATTTAGTCTCTTGCACGCACAATATATCAGACTTCCTTCTCTCCATCATATCTGCTAACTCTCTCCCTTTACCAGTCATATTGCCAGCATTCAAAGTTCCTACCCTCAGTTCCACTCTCTTTTCTTTCCTCCTCTTCTCCTGCCTCCAGACACGTCTTCCCCCCTCTTCTTTGGCCAACAGTAGCCCATTTTCCGCCAATACCCTGTTGGCTAACAGTACTGGTGGCGGTCGTTGTTAACCCAGGACTCAACCAATCGGTATGGAAATTTGTATTGTTATCTGCATTTTGATTTGGCAAAATTTATCTGGGCTGGGACTGGCATGAAGAAACACACTGGTTTGTGCAACCCCTGAAGCTGGATTAAGTCATGATATTCAATACCGACTTTAATTAACAGCAAGAATTGGCTTCTCATTAAGAAACTGAATGGAGTGAAATTGGTTGGAGTTTGACATTCCAATATATCTTGTCATATGTTGGCTCGTTTCACATCTCATTTCTGTTTGGCTGCCATTTAATGAAGAAACAAATCAATCCAGAGGACTGAATCCTTAAAAATGGCTATTAAAATGAAGGGAAAAGAAGTTAATTAGCAGTGAAAACTGCTCGCTGATTAGGAAAAGGATTAGAATGAAAACCTGCAGCCACTGCGGCCCACCAGGACTGGAGTTGGACACCCCTGGTTTAAGAGCTCTGTGAAGCCAAGGCTCCCCAGAAGATGGCATCACTTGTTGGACTGAGCTGACCACAGGTTAATAGATCTGCAGAGAGCATTGTTGTATCCAGACACAAAAACTCGTCACACACGGGTTTTGCCCAAATGTTTTCTTATTGTCTTTTATTTCCAACCTTCTTTTTCCCACAAACCCTCAGTTCACCACACCCTATTTTATACCCATCCTGCCTTGTCTTTTAGTAAAAACTATGTACAAACTTTTAAAGAAACATAGGGTTAAATTCTGGACATAACATTTTCCCCCCTTTCCTCCTTAACCTTCTGTTACATAATCACTGAGCCAATGTGGGGGAACCCGTGCCCTTTGCGGTCGATGATAAGTTTGTGAAGAAACAGGAAAGGTCTGGGAAGATAACCCCAAAGATGTAGCTTCTGTTGTGGGGCACTGCCAAGTGAGGACCGAAGTCTCCGAAAGTGTAGTGCTGGCTGATGAAGGTGGTGGCACTGCACAAAGACGATTAGCATGCCAACGTGACCCATCTGTAAGCTGGAAAGTGGAAGGACCCAGTTGCCTTAAAATTTGAATGGGATCTGACCAGTAAGACTGTAGCTTGTTCTTGCGATTTGCATGCTTTACCCTTACCCAATCTGAAACAGCCAGTCTGGGTGACTTTGCATGTTTGGCCCTGTCATAATTATGTTTCATTTGATACTGTGACTGTAGTACCTTTTGAGCTGCTTTTGTGGGCATCTGTGCCCCATAACCAGGTTTGGATTTTGGTGCTAGTCGCGTTAAATGCAATTTTAGTTCTCGGCCTATCATTAAAGAAGCAGGGGAGACACCTGTAGTAGCATGCATGGAAGCTCGTGTGTGCAACAGAGTTAGATGGAGAGCATCATCAAAAATCCTTCCTTCCATTAAGTATGCTCTGATGCCCTCTTTCAGTCTACAGTTCAGGCGTTCCACCCCACCATTAGCTTCTACACTGCTGTTTTGATGTGTTTAATACCATTGTCTTTGAGAAAAGAAGTAAACACTGCTGATGAAAACTGGGGTCCGTTGTCTGTTGTAATAACACTTGGCAAACCCCACTGACTGAAAAGGTGGCTTAGAGAACGTATGATAGAGTGTGTCGTGGTGGAGCTCAGCATGATGGCCTCAGGCCATTTTGAATACAAGTCATGCACAACCAAAAGGTACCTTGCATGAGCCGGAGCCCCATGGAGTTCCCCACAAATATCTATTTCTAAGTGTTCCCAAGGGGATGCCGGCCATGCCACAGGTCTCAAAGGAGCTGGTGTGGGCCTCATTGTCTTGCCACTCGCTAAACACGCTGAGCAGTCTTTCACCAGCAGTTCCACATCACGATCAATGTTTGGCCACCAGACCGTGTCCCTGCAGCGTTGTTTTACTTTCACAATTCCCAAATGGCCCTCATGGGCCATGTGGAGTACTCTTGCCCGGAGAGATTCAGGAATTAAGGTTCGGTGGCCCCTTGCTACACATACTTCATCCCAACAAGAAAGTTCATCTTGCACCCGATAAAAGGGAAGAAGTGCTGGCTCCACAACTTTTGGCCATCCCTCCACAGTATATTTTCGTATCAGACAGAGTAGTTCATCCTCACAAGAGGCCTGACGTAGTTCCTCTATGGCTACTGTGCCCTTAAGTGCTTCCTGCAGCGTGTGAATCCAGGCACTCTCCTCCTCTGAGACCACACCCACAGGCAGGGATACGGAAACAGCCCTAGAAAGTAAATCAGCAACTGTATTTTCATAGCCAGGTGTGAACTGTAGTTTAAAGTTGTACTGGTTTAACCGATCTGCCCACGGAGGAGCGGAGTGGCTTGTGACCTGAACCCCTTGCCCAGAAGAGCGGTTAATGCCTGGTGGTCAGTGCGCAAGGTAAAATGCCGGCCATAAAGATAAATATGCCAACGTTCACAGGCCCACAAGCAAGCTAGCGCTTCTCTCTCTCCCACAGAGTACTTCTGTTCAGCTTCTGTGAGGGCACGGGAGGCAAAAGCAACTGGGCGCTCCACACCATCAACTATCTGGGATAGAACAGCACCCAATGCCACAGCTGAGGCATCACATGTGACCAGAGTGGGGGCAGCTAGGCTGAAATGAGCTAGTGTCGGTGGCCTTGTGAGCTGTTGTTTGATGTCATGAATTGCCTGTGTACAAGCAGCAGTCCAAACCCATGTTGCATCCTTTTTCAAAAGGGCCCTCAATGGTGCTGTTTTGTCAGCATAATGTGGTAGAAAACGAAGGTAGTAATTTGCCATACCCAAAAATGAGGCCAACTCAGTAGTTGATTTAGGCTCCGGCAAGGCCAGTATAGCATCCACGTGCCATTGCACGTAAGTTTGTGCCCCACAAAGTCAATTTCTGGAGCGCTAAAAATACACTTTTCAACATTTAAGGTGGCCTGGTTTTGCTCCAGTCGGTGCAGTACCTGCTGCAAACGAACATCATGTTGTTCTTGTGTGGGGCCATGTACCACAATGTCATCTAAATATATCGACACACCAGGAATGTTTGCCAGTAGTAGTGACATGATCTTTTGGAAACAGCTTGGAGCAGAGCTTAATCCAAAAGCCATCCGTGTGAACCTGAAAACCCCCAAGTGAGAAACAAAAGCAGTCAAATCCCGACTAGCAGCATGTAATGGCACTTGTAAATAACCCTGTGCAAGGTCCAATGTAGTGAAAACGGCTGAGCCCTGGAACTGCGTTGTGAGCTCCTCTGTTGTAGGCAATGGATATTTATCAGGAATTATGGCTTTATTAACTTCCCTCAAATCCACACACAAACGAATTTTGCCATTCTTTTCCGTGCCATAACAAGATTTGATATCCAAGGTGAAGCATCAACTGGCTCAATGAGGCCAGCCTCCTGCAACCTTTCCAACTCCGCAGAGACCTCCTCACGTAGTGCCAACGGAATCCGACGAAGGGGCTGAATCACTGGGGCTATGTCTGTGTTAATCGTCGGCTTGTGGACAAAACCAGTGATACAGCCAAGACCTGTGAATAAGGCTGGAAACCTCTGTAGCCAGGAGTCCACAACTTGCAAAATTTGGCAACCCTCAAAGTCTGATACTGTAAAGCTTAAAGCAAGGAAAAGATCAAGCCCCATGATGTTAGCTCCACCTGATGTGATGTGGAAAGACACTGCTGAAGTGGTTCTATCTTTGTAACTCACAGTCAAAATAACTGTACCCAGGACATTTATAGGAGACTGATCATAGCCAGTGAGTTGTACAGCTGCAGGTTTAACAGGTACATGAGAAAAAAACCTGTCAAACGTGGTTTTATTTAAAAGAGACACTCTAGCACCAGTATCTAGTAGGAGTGGGATTTCCACACCACCCACCATGCAGATGAGGTGTTTTAAGAACGGTGTGTTCCGCTGCACCCAATTTATAGGTTCTGGCGAGTGAGCACGCCGATACTCCGGTGCAGGCTCACTTGCAGTAACAGGTGCGAGAGCTGACCGGCACCAGCGTGCGAAATGATTAAGTTTATTACAGCGGCGGCATCGCTGGCCTTGTGCAGGGCATGTGGCTGCCCTCGTATTATGCTGATTTGACCCACAGTTTGAACAACGTTGCGTTGTAGTCGCAGCTGTGACTTTGTGCACAGGGATTTGATTTGAAGTCTCCGCGTGCGCTCCTTGCAACTTTTGCGCATCCGCAACAGCGGTTTCTGTCTGTTTTCCTAGTGACACCGTTTTCTCTAGTGTGAGGTCATCATCGGGTTCAAGCAGTAACCTAGCGCGCAGCTGATTGCAATTGGTTTTCTCAATGATTTGATCGCGGATCATTTCGTTTTGCAGGGTTCCAAAATTACAATGCCGCGCCAGTTCATGTAAAGCAGAGACGTACTGAGTTATCGACTCACCCGGCTGTTGTGCTCGTTGACGAAAATGAAAACGATGCATAAGGACACTGCGACCAGAGCTGAAATATGCCGCTAATGCTGCCTTTGCTGCTGCATACGTAGGTGCGTCCGGTTGCAACGTGGAGAAAATGCGCTGTCCCTCTACTCCCAAACAGTGCAACAACAAAGCCCTCTTCCTAACATCCGCCATATCCTGAACATCAAGGGCTACCAAATATAGTTCGAACGACTCAATCCATCTCTGCCAGGGCACCGGAGACTCACCTGGGATGGTCAGGATCGGGTTAGGAGGTGGTAACGTGAACTCAGCCATCCTCGTCTGCCAAAATGTTGTATCCAGACACAAAAACTCGTCACACACGGGTTTTGCCCAAATGTTTTCTTATTGTCTTTTATTTCCAACCTTCTTTTTCCCACAAACCCTCAGTTCACCACACCCTATTTTATACCCATCCTGCCTTGTCTTTTAGTAAAAACTATGTACAAACTTTTAAAGAAACATATGGTTAAATTCTGGACATAACAAGCATGGCTTGCCTACTGAGGCCATTTTCTTCGGATTTTGGACAGTGCTATTGATATTGCACCATCATGTCCCAGTTAGTTTTTAACAGTAAATTACAAGGGATGACCTGGCTGGCTCCCTGAAGTTTGTTTGTTTTTGGACTGTGTTATTCCCCCATTCAACAACAATGTCACAAATAACTCAGGCATATGCAGGACTTTTATAATCATAATTTAAACATTATACCATTTCTTATAATTCATGGGTAAATCAGGGCATCCTTGCCTTTAGGGTTGTCTTTGATGAAGTGGGCCTACAAACCTTTCAATTATTTGAAATCCAAGAACAGTTCTCAAGACATGCACAATCTCTAGGTTGCCCCTCTCATCCAGTTTTTAGCTTTTATTAATTCCTATCTCCAAATAGAAATTCATTAGCAAGTTTATATAAATGATTCTGTAAAGAATCTCTGTCTCTTGATTGTAAGGATGGTTTGGCAGCAGGATCTCTTAAAGATCATGTCGATTTCATGGAGCACAGTTTTTAAAAATATTACTTCCAGAAATCCTGCCTATGAACACCCACAGTGCAAAAAATTAAACATTGTTTCTATATCACTCCTCATATACATAGTGCTGTGTGCCTGCTTCAAGGTGATTACTGTCACTTTTGCCAGGTAAAGACCCCAAGTTCCTTTATGCATATGTTCTTCGCATAAATATTCCCTTTCTTACTCAGATCTTTCTTTTACTAAATCTTTCTGCTTTCTCCTTACAATTATACTGCAAAGAATGTTTGGAATGGGAATCTAGCCTCCCGTCAGATCTCCTTTCCTTTATTTACCCAAAGTCATCTTTCTGTAGTGTGTAGGTTGGTATTATGTAATGTCACACATGTGCGATTAGGATGCAGTCAAAGAGCCTAAAGGTGAGTAAAATATCGCGAGATAAGGGGTTGTCACGTGGTGCTTACCTGAACTCTCTTTCATCAACATAAAACAAGAAGAGAAATAATTAGACAACTTCCGGGTTCCAAAATGGCCGCAATGACGTCACTTCCGGCCAACCTTTATGACGTCACTTCCGGCACCCACAAACCACCTCACTTCCAACTCATCAGAATGACATTGTTTCCGGTTCCTGCTGCAATGCCAACCATTTCCTGTCACATGTTTTGTTCTGCTATATAACCACCATTTTGTATCAGTAAATTCATTCATTGTACTTTCAAGACTTTGAATCACTGCATTTTCTCATATTGTCTTGACGACAATATACGGGGACGGTCCCCAAAACTTTATTTTTGTATTTGTGACGTTTATTCTACCACAGTAAGGACAGTGTGGGAGGAAGTGGGTGATGAGTTGAGAGAAAACAGTTGTGTATATAGTTGAGTCACGTTCATTAAAGTTCAGTAGTCTTTTGACTGCATCAAGACAATGGTGCCTGGCGTATTTTCTTTCCTTGCAGTGGTGGCCTCAACACTCTTGGACAGTTTCAGAGTTATACTAGACATGTCTTGCAATGCAGAGGTATTAAAGATGGCAGATATTTGGGAACAGCAAGCCGCAGCGTGGTTTGCCCAAGCGGATGCACAGTTCGCGTTGTGGGACATTATGGTAGATGACACAAGGTTGGCTTTGCTAGGTAGCCATAAGCCCTGTTTCATATTTAGAGAAATGTTTCTGCAACAGCTGCCAGAATAAGTGCACACTGCCCTGGTCAATGTGTTGACTGCCGAGAATTGAATAAAATGGCTGGCAACCTGCACTCTGCTTCACAAAGCTATCTGTCTCCTACAACCCTCATCAGTCCTGTTAGCAAGCCAATGGTTTGTGCTGCTCTTCTTCCTCCTCTTGCCTTGACCCTGATAACCGGCCTGTGTTTTTACCATACCTGATTTGGCAAGAAAGCAAAGAAATGCCATCCACCTTGTAGGTTTAGCACACCCGGGTCAGTAAACACTATCTCATCGGACCTCGAACAAGTGAGCATGCTACCTGCATTGCCTATTGATGTGGCTTCAGGGAGATAAGGGTCCATTCTGCAGGCTGCTAATGGCACTAGAATCCCCATGTATGGAACGTGACACAACACTTTATCTCTCAGTGGAGGATTGTTTTATTTTTGGCTTCTGTCTTGGTTGAGGTGGTCAGGCTGCTGCTGGGTGTGGACTTCATGTACATGAAAGGGTTGTTGGTTGATGTAAAGAACCATTGCCTGGAGGATGCAAAGGGCTTTCTTTGCACACTCAGCAGTATCACTACCGCTGCCCTGATGGCTGCGGCTTGTGACTTCAGCCGCCTTCTCATTGAATTTCTGCAACTATACAAACCCACTTTTTCCACAACAGAAACCAAGCATGGTGTGGAACATTACATTTCTACTACTGTTCCACCGATACACACCCACACTCAATGTCAAGCTGGCTATTGTGAAGGCTGAGTTTGCCGACATAGATCAGCTGGAAATTGTGTGCCGATCAAACAGCCCATGGGTGTCACCCCTCCATAAGCTGCCCAAAGCAGGTGGTGGTTTCTGTCCATTAATGAAATACCATCACTTGAATGATCGCACAGTACCAGACTGCTAGCTGAAAACACAAATACAGGATTTCTTGGAACTTGAAAATTGTTTTTTTCCAAGGTGGACATCGTTTGTGGCTACCACCAAGTACCCGTACACCTACCGGATGTCCCCAAAATGGCAGTCATCAACCTCTTCGGATTGTTTGAATTCTTGTGTACAGCATTCAGCCTTAAAAACTGAGCAAACATTCAAGAGCTTGATGGACTCTGTCTTCAGTGATTTTGAAATCCTATTTGTCTATCTAAACAACATCTTGGTTGCCAGCTCCTCCAAGGTTGAACGCCTTGGTCATCGTTGAGCCTTAGCCTGCATGGGTTGATTATCAATTATTCTTAATGCCAGTATGGAGTGTCTGTCATAGACTTCATGGGATGTCACATTTCAAAGGAAGGTGTGATTCCTTTGCCTTTCAAAGTCTCTGCTGTCACCGATTTTCCCCATCCCTGCATTGTATTCACGGTCTCTTTCTACCACCACTTCACTCCTCGGGCAGCCCCGACTATGCAACCTTCATACGATGCACTACAGGGCAAGTCTGCAAAGTTCCAAGTCATGTGGTCTGAAGAACTGCCTCCCACCCAGCACACCTCACCTCACTCCTCTTGAAATCTTCAAAATTTGTGTTGGTCCAGCATGAGGCACATTGCAGCCTACTGAAACCGCCTTATGATGGCGCTTTCCGAGTCCTGGAACATGGAGACAAAATATTCATGCTTGACATCAGTAGCAAACAGTAGACGGACTCATTCGATTACCATAAGCCTGCCCATGTGGATTTCTCAAGTGTGTGACTCTTTTCCTCCCCCTGTTTCCCCTGACACACCTGTGCCTACTGAGCGTACAGATGTTAGTTCTCTAGGTCTGGTCCCTACCCTGCTTACCCGCATGCAGATGGGGCGCATAGTGTGTGCCTTGACCTAGTCAACAATGCCTTTGCAAGTGAATTCTGGGTGTAGCAGCTAGAGGCACTGTGCCGCTGTAAGAACATAATTCACACACACTGCAGTGGGAGGAGGCAGGATAATGAGTTGAGAGACAACAGTTGGGTACTGTATAAAGTCACATTCAATAAAGTTCAGTAGTCTTGCCTGCATCAAGAAAATGTAGCTTGCCATGTTTTCTTTTCTTGCAGGGTGCTTCTTTTACCTCATGCTCCGGGAGTTCACAGCCACAAGAATTGGAGAGATGCCCAGCAATAATATTGATAAGTGGAACGATAAAACTGGTTAGGGGACCTGGCTGATTAATATTTTGGAGTAATTCTCCACCGTAAGAGTACTGATTGACGGCTACTATAGTATTGCTTAACCTCTACCTGAACTGTTTTCTCTCCTTCCCCTGTTTTATCCGAGCCTCTCCTTCCTTTTAGGGAGATTATGCATTCCTTGCTTCACAGTCGGGGCTAATGGTGACAGCTGTCTCCATCCTCTCGATATGATCGGCAACTGTCATCTTGCTGGTTGTGTTTAACTCTCCTATACAGGGCTGTGTTCGTGAGGTGGGGAATGGTGGGTGTCATGAGGGGAGGCTCCTTTTTTATTATTATTGTGGATGTTTTTAATTAATTTTATAATTGCTGAATCTTTGTATCACTTTTATTTGTATTAAAATGTAATCACAAAGGAGACAGAATTATGGTTAAATAATTAAAGTTATATTAGCTTATTGTTAAAGTACCTTTATCCAGGTAATGTCAAGGAAAATATTTCTTTTACATGAAGCCTTGGGCTCAAAGCTTTGGAGTCTTAAAGTCCCATACAATCCTTGCTTTGCCAGTGGGCTTTCATGTATAGATATGCAAATAGTACTAGTTTAATAGAATGAATATTTCTAAGAAGAATTCATCAGAGAGCCAATGGTTTAAAATACTGTATAGTAACTGAAAATGACTAATGTGAATACAGACTGTCATATGTCCCTTGCTATATCTGTGGGTGGGATGAGCTTTACAACAACAGAGACTCAGATGGAAATATCTACTATTGCTTTTTGATTATTCTCCATACATTACTGGAAGCACACCATCAGATTGAGTTTCTATTCTTATATTTGGGGGTGATGTTCAGATTAAGGACCTCTGGCAATATGTTATTAAAAATATCACAGTTAAATGTAGTTATTCTGAGAGAAATACTTCTGATATGTATCAGCTTGGGCTTATGTATATTTACTGATTTATTGTTGGTTTTGTTATTTTTTAATTAATATTTTTCAGATTTATATGTATTTTTTTAGGTTTATTAATGATTTAACATCTAGGTATCATTTCTTCAAATGTTCTGCTGCCATTCCATGCCTTTTTGAGTGGTCCACCTTGACATCACTGCTACTCGGTACTTCTGGCTTTATAATTTGTCCGGAAAGAGAACCAAGCATTGGAGCACTGAATTTGTAGTGGAGCTTCTAAAATTATTGTTTCACTTCTTTGGATTTACTGGATTTTGTCATTTTCTCCTTTAATTCTTGGATTATTGCTTTTGGAGTGTGCATTGGACTTTGTTACCTTGGATTGCCTTTTTAGGCACGTTCTTTTTGCTCTTTTGAGCACTGTATTGCATTTTTCTCCATTTTTTTTTTAAACACTTAATTTATAAAAATTATAGTCTGGGATTGTCTTTGCAGTTCACAGTTTTCATGTTTATTTCTCCCATATAACACATTTTTGTAAAGTCTGGAACTTAGTTCACATTTTTTAAGTTTAAAGGCAAGCTCCAATTTGTTAGGCCTGTGTAGGCCACAGCCTGCAGGTAGGATTTTGAGGACCTGTAGCCTTCACTCCTCCCAACTCAAAAGTTGGACTTAGTGAGTTCAGTTAATGGATGATTGGAATGAAATTTATGGTGCTTCAATACCAAAGATTTTTCTGCGCTGGCATGTGAAGGTCCTCCAATTCCAGAGCAACTGTGGAATAATGCAGAGGAGGCCATATAAAAACAGAGAGCTAGCTATAAAAACTGGTACACAGCAGGCATAAACAAAAACATAAGACAAAACTTAAATGGGCAGAAGTCAAACCAGACCCTGTGGCTCCTTTACTAATGGTTAGGAACACTTGTCTTCCGGGTGGAGTGAATAAACCTGTTGTTTGCCAACCACGTATCCTCAAGCATACTCCTCCACCTCTTCCCTTACTACCCCTTCCTTTTCTCTAACTAACCCCCTTGTCACTAAACACAGAGAACAAACACTCTGACTAGAGGTGGCTTTACACCTTCTCTGTTCTAGCAATGTCCTGGAATCAAGTCTTGATATTAGATTCCCCAACCTTTCCACATTCATTTTTCTTATTTGGTATTTACATGTGTCTCCAATGCTTTGTGCCATTTTGATGGCTGGCACCTAATTACACAGCATTCATAAAATCATCATTCATCATGGTCATCATGGTGACACAATGGTCAATAATTCAGCTTCACATTCCTAGGAGAGTTGTCTCAAATTACAGCCTGGTCACTGTTTGTACAGAGTCTGTATGTTGTCCCCATATCTACAGTATTAGGATTTTCAATCCACTTTGAACACATCTCAAAGACAACTCTAACCTACTCTGGTGTAATTGAGTTAATGTGATCAATGAGAAACTGGCACTGCATCTATGGCTGGTTCCTAATTAATGATCGATGATCTTGGGATAGGCTTTTGCTCCTCACAACTCAAAAGTTGGATTTAGTGGGTTCAGTTAATGGATGGATGGAATGAAATTTATGGTACTCCAATACGAAAGCCTTTATATTTTGCTACAGTTTGCCTAGCAAGCCTGTTTTAATTTGATGATGACTTCATCTGAACAAACAATAATGAATTGTACTACCCAAGCTACAAACCCCTTTCAGTCTCATCCAATTGTGCTTCTTCTGCATTTTTCTCAGTGACAGAACTGTCAGTTTGAGTGACGGTGTGTAGACCACAGTTAGCTGCTAAGGCAAAACTTGGTATCTTTTTTGATATTATTAAGCTACCTGTACTTGATCTTACATGTATTTCATTTTTAAGGGTTTAAATGTTCTTTTTCTTTTATTTTTGTAAGCATAAACTTCTTACACCATCAGAGCATCACTTTATCTGGTGAAACCATTTTATATTGATCTAAAAATAGTGTAGAAAAATACAGAAGACATTGAAGTCAGCACCTTCAGTGAATCTCTGTGGAGCCGACACCTTCATATGGGTATAGGACTGTAGTCTGAGGGTGTTATATAGGCCAGTGACCACACGGGTGGACTGAAGTGTTATGTGCTGGCCAGGGTTCCTCTCTTGGATTATATTTAAATGTTTGTTTGTTTTGTATATCCTGTATTTATCTTTATTTAAATGTCTTTTTTATGATTAATTTATCACACTCCTTTATGTTACTATTGTTAATTATTTATATTATTTGTCTAATTATGAATTTTACATCAAATGTAAGCTGGTTTAGAGAATGATATGGTATGTCAGTTTTATTTAGAATTTGGTTCCTATATGCATAGATTTGTTCTTTGATGTTCCATGCATATTGTGGGCAGTTGCCCAAGAGGCAGGACCACCCATCACTGTTGAGGAACTGCTCTCAGCCCTGTAAAGGCTTATGGGAAATACAGTCCCACACTGTAGGATTTTGGGAATGAAAAGGCAGACAGTCTTGCTAAAAATGTGATTATTAGACCAGAAGTGGATACAGTAATTAGTTTGGGATAGAGGAAGTGAGTGGTTGGGATTCAGAAATGGCAGAAGATATGGGATGAAAGCAAAAAAGGGCAGGTGGTACCTTGGATTATATGGGTCAGTGCAAGAGAAACTTCAGATATGCGGGAACAAAATGGAGATGTATGGCTGACAAGACTGAGACTAGAGAAAGCCTGATAATAATATAGTATGTGTGAACTATGTATGTTACCAGAAAGAGTAGAATATGTGATGATGGTTTGTCCCAAAGACAATATAGAAAGAGTTTAGGAAAATAATGAGAAATACAAAAGGATTTGGGGTAAAAGATTGTTGGAGTAAAAAATGGGTCAAATCAGACACATAGTGCAATAATTACATTTACAATTAAAGCAGGTTTGGGTATGAGAATCTGAATTGGTCATTTCTATCTCAAACCCCAGTACAGTAGGAGGCAATAATGCACCTTCAAAGTGAGATGTGGACCGCCATAAACACAAAGAAGAAGTCCCTTGCCATAGGTGTTATCCACCATTAAATCAAAGAAGATGAAGAAGTCCTTCACCATGCACTGAATGTGCTTGGTGGTTTGGTGAGTTCTGCTTTTACCTATTGCTTCTTTGGATTTACTGATTTCTGTGACTTTCTGCTACTGTTTTAAGAATTCAGATTTATGGTTTAACGTATCAGGACTTGTTTGTTGAGGATTGTCTTTTTAGGTAATTCCTTTTTGCTGTCTTTTTTGCCTGTTGACCATTTTGTTATATTTTAATCTTTTGTTAATAAATCTTCAGTTTTATAAAGGTTTCTTGTACACATGTCTCTACCTCACAGTTTTTATTATTCTCCACTTGGAGGAAAAGCACATCAAGCTTTTGATATTCTTGTTTATTCCTTTTGAATATAAAAGTCTGGCCTCCATTTTGAGGTTGAGTAAGGCCTGTTACCTCCGGTTTTCCTGGTGCCATGCTTACCATGGGATGCGTGGGTTGGCCCCCTTAATATTTTCTCTTTTGTGGACCTGCAGTTCTTCCAGTGATCACAATGGTTAAATACTCATCAGGTCCATTGGGCTTTATTCATTATCCTTTATAATTTCACGATTTCTTACTGGGCAGGTAGTAAAAATTGTATGCCTGATGTATTGTATTGATTTTTTGACCCTGATATAACGATTATCGACACCACAATTAATTCAAGAATTGTATCCAAACCTTTGAAAATGCCAATTCCACTGTTCAACCTTGAGGGGAAAGATTATTTGCACCTCTTGAACATTGCAGTAAAGCCTGCTTCTCAATTTGAGGACCAGGCAGATTTTGTTGCTAGCAGTGCTGAGGTCTCGCTTCTTGTCTGAACAAAAATATGAAGAGTACCAGCATATATTCATTTTCTCTTCTGATAAAGAGAAGATAAGTCATCTTGATTACTTTTCTACCCACTTCCAGCTGTATTTGCATTAATCAATATACAGTGAACCCTCGTTTATCACGGTTAATCCGTTCCAGAATCTACTGTGATAAATGAATTTTCGCGAAGTAGGATTCTTTATTTATAAATCAAATATTTTCGCAGTTAGAGTATAGAAAACCTGTTTACAACCTTCTAAATACGTTTTTTAACATTATTAGAGCCCTCTAGACATGAAACAACACCCTTTAGTCACCATTACACTCGTATTACTCAATATATTAGACAAAATAAGAGAAAATAAGACATACTAGACGTTACAAATATCATATTACTAGGCGCACTCGCCTTTCAAGACGACTGACTTTTATCCTCAATTTTTGTGCGCTCCATGTGTACATCAGGCATGTAAGTGTAGAGAATGAGAACATCAAAGTGTCCATTCATAACATCTTTTTTTTTTTATCCCCTCAAGTGCCTGTCCAAAGTCGTACAATGTCAGCCCGTATCTGTACCGCTAAAGACGGAGTTTCATGCACTAAATAAGCTATAGATGAGAATAAGCAAGCACCATCTCCCCTGATATTTACTACGCGGTGAGGCATTTGTACTCCATCAACATTAATTATTTCCAGAGACATAATTTTTTCTATTTTTCCAGCGCATCGCACAAAAACAAAGGAGCGATGAGAGCACCAGAACTCTGCTCACATCGCCGTAACCGCACCTCAAGCCGCAAGTAGTAAGTCTGTAATAAGCGGAATACCCTACGCTTTGCACTCATGGGATGGAAGGACAATCCCGAACGCTTTTTTATAGTACTGTAGATTATTGTACTGTACATTTAATTGCACACAACCACTAACCTATGAAGGCACGACCTCAGTAAGAGAGTCTTCAGAGGTGGTGCAGTATCTTGAGCAGGTGTGTTGTTGTCTTCAGTGAAGAAGTACTAGGAGTAGGCAGTGGGTGTCTGGGTGCGCGGCTGAAGAACATCTTGATAGGCAGTTGCTGGCGCTGTCTTTTCATATGCGTGAGGAGGCTTTTGTAGGGTATTGCCATCTTTAATCATATCCAAGAGTTTCACCTTCTCCTGGATAGTAAGCATCTTCCTCCGGCGCTTAGTTTTATTGTCAGAAGGCTTAGAAAAAGCAGCACGTTTAGGAGCCATCGTAGGGCTTAGATAAAAATTCTCAGAAAGCGCATGCGTAGTGACGTAAGCGTGTATGAGAAAAAAATCACGATAGAGTGAAGCCGCGAAAGTCGAAGCGCGATATAGCGAGGGATTACTGTATGTACTTATTCTGCTGGATCAAGGCTTGTTTTTTCTAAAACCTCTAAAGCTTGTGCTTCGACAGTACACCTTATGAGAAGGATTTAGGAGTTGTAGTCTACTCGACACTATCAACTGCCAGACAGTGTTCAGAAGTCATTAAAATGCTAACAGAATGTTAGTTAATATAGCGCCACAATGTATGGAGTACAAGTCCAAAGAGGTTATGTTCAAGCTTTATAATGCACTGGTGAGGCCACCATGCTACAAAAACAACATAGCAGTGCTAGAAAAGGTCCAGAGAAGAGCAACTAGGCTGATTCAAAGGGCTATAGGGGATGAGTTATGAGGAAACATTAAAAGAGCTAAGCGTTTTAGTTTAAGCAAAAGAAGTTTAAGATGAGAAATGATTGAAGTGTTTAAAATTATGAAGGGAATTATTACAGTGGATTGAGACTGTTATTTTAACTCTTTTAGGGATAATTTTTTTTTGTTTCTTATCTCCCAGGGCTGAATATTTTTCCAAAAACTAACATTTTTTAAAAAAGAACACAAAGCAATTGTTTAACATATCAAATCAACAAAAAATATTTACTTTTGACAAATGTTACTGTCTTGCATGTTGTATGAGCCTGCATACTCTATGATTTCACATACATATCCCATACATTTTACACAGCAAAGTCCTGCAAAGTCTGATCTTGCTCAAAGCAGCCATTTTCAGTCATTGCCACATTGCGAATCTTGCCGCAGATGTATCGGCTGCACGAAGGCGCTGAACTGGCAGCAGATCCGCTGGCGCGGCATCGGCTGGTGTTTGATCAGCTGATGCCAGCTTCTCACTCTCTTGCTCGATCTCCTGATCACTGTCAATAAAATCCGATTCTGAAAAATCAGAGTCTGACTCCGCGATAATGCGCAAAACATTGTCTGCCGAGTGTTTTCTTTTCTGCACTCACTTCGCTCCCTTGTCACATGTCGATGCCATCTTGCCATTGTTTACATTTCACAACTCACACACACGCTAGGATTAGTTGCCGAGTCAACGAGTTTAGCATTCCTCCAAGCACAGAGGGAATGCCTGTGACGTGACAGTGAGATTTGTCGCCATTAAAAGCTGATTATCGCCATGCGCCCTCAACCCCTGCTGTCGACAAAAGTCGACATCCACCCTAAAAGAGTTAAAATGAGTTCATCAAGAACACGGGGACACAGTTGGAAACTTGTCAAGGGTAAATTTTGTACAAACATTAGGGGTTTTTTCTTCACACATAGAACCATAGACACCAGGTAGTGTGGCAGACAGTAAGACTTTAGGAACGCTCAAAACTCGACTTGATGTTATTTTAGAAGAATTAAGTGAATAGGACTGGTAAGCATTGTTGGGCTGAATGGCCCATTCTCATCAAGATTGTTCTAATGTGCTAATATAAGTGCTGCTGCTTGAAATGTAATGCTAGAAATGTGGAAATTAATAATATAACTGAAAAAGACTTTTATCTCTTTGTAGACAAGTCGAGATAAGTCAATTGCCTGCTGTAAGCCTATGTCACATTACACAACTTTCCCAGTGATTTACAGTCATGCACTTCATTTACATAATCTTAGTGAGTTGGCACAGTTGCAGTGTAACACCCCAACACACTTAGCTAACCTGGAGAGTATCACTAATTCATGCAAAGGACATTCAATGTTGATATATGTTTTACTAAACAAATTTTTTGGGAACTCAGGGGAATATTAAGATCTAAAGGACACAAATTCAGAATTGTTGCAGGACAACAAAATAATGCTTCCCCTCCCTGTGACAGTTACATTGTAGAGAAAAGCATAAAATACAGTAATAACAAGAATATGAAAAATACAGTCCATATCTTCAATGAATTGGAAGTGTTCCTATGTAACAAGTCCCCAGCAAAAGAATAAAGGTATTTGCTTACCAGTGAGCAGGCTTCCATACAAGGGTCCAAAGACGTAACTCTTTTAATGCACTCCCATTTCTTCAGGCCACTTTTATTCTTCAGGATGGATTCATGTACCATTCAGCTCCTCACTGACTTCTTGACCATTTTATTTCTTTCCATCATCCACTTCCCTGTTATTTTATTTTCTACCAATCGGCTCACACAGGACCTTTCCATATTAGTGAGTTCCATATAGCCGTATGTTCCAGTGACTGCTGGCCATGTAGTCTGATATACTCAGCAACTCAGCCCAACTAGCTTGCAACTCACTCTGATGATATCAGACATGTTTAGATTTTGTCTCAAGTCATATGGATGGGTTCTGTGTATGCGTGTAAGAACTGACAATCGATGAGGAATGTGTGTGTTTTGGACTTGACAAACAGAAGAGAAGTTCGTGTGTCTGATGTCACCTGTTTCACTTCCACAACAGAATGGGGAAAAGAAAAAAAAAAGCAGAAGTTGTGGCAAAACTCACTGTATGTACCTTGTCAGGGATGCCAGGAGCAATGACCCAGCCAGGTCGTCATGAGGGACCGGAAGAGGGTCAATGCCCACCCTGGATCACGTGGGGGCTGCCTTCCTGGTTGCTTTGGGGGTCACGGGTAGAGGGCTTGGAAGCCCAACCCTGTAGGGACCCGTGGTCACCGCCAGGGGGCGCCCCAATGCCTTGGGGACCCTGGACCTCAACACTTCCGCCACACCAGGAAGTGCTGGGGGGAAGAAGAAGAGGGACACCCGGAGAGCCTCCGGGAGAACAGCCAGCATTTCCACCACACTGGGGCGTGTCCAGGGAGGAATGCCAGGACACACCTGGAGCTCGTCCGGGATGATATAAAAGGGGCCGTCTCCCTTCATTCGAGGCTGGAGTCGGGTGGAGGCAGGACAAGGCAAGAGAAGAGAGTGGAGGCCCGAAGAAAGGCATTGTGTGGCCAGGACTGTGTTTGGGGTTTGTGTGTGCACTTTGACTTGTAAATATTTGTGTAAATAAACGTGTGGTGGTGATGAACAACATGTCTGCCTGTCTGTGTCCGGGCCGCGTCCACAACCTGTATAAAGCCTTAGCACAGACATGGAGTCTATCAGGCAGCACATTACTGGCCTTCAGAAACAAGGACGACCTTGTGAAATGTGAAACTATGCCAGAAATTCATCACACAGTTCTCTAATTTAACATACTCTGTGACATTGTCATGTAATATGGCATCCTCTGGTGATAAGATCAACTACTGCAGTCATCATGTCTGAAGTCATATAATGTGACATCGGCTTAAGCAGAACTGCAGTTTAACTATGATTGTAGCAGTCTGATTTTTGATATTTGCTCACTTGATTTGTTGGCTTTCCAACAGAGTAATGTTTCATCTCTTCTCTTCCACATTTATATTACACTGGAACAGGAAAATTACAAACCAAAATTTTCATCCTGAATGTGGAGTTGGGTTCTATGTTTTTTTATGCATGATGTGCACTCACTGAATGTGGCTAAGTTAACCCCGGGGGTAAGTGTGTTGTAGTCTTGAGTTTTTTAGCCATAATCACCACTTCTTATTTGCTGCACTGTTTGCACCCTGATACTTTTGTCTAGTTTAACCTTAAGCAGTCAGCCCTTCACCCTCTTTAATAGTCTGCCTTGACCTTTGAAATTGTATCTCCTCCACACAGTTTAGGCCCCAGTGACTGGAATACTTAACTAAGGTGTCCTGAGGTCTAAGGCAAGGACATAAAGTCATTACCTGCCATTTCCCGTCTTTGAAGACAATTTAAATATTCCTCGCCTAAATTAAACTGTTTATGATAAAAATGAATATTTAATCTCTTCCTCCAACAGTTCGTCTCAACAATGGCATTTAATTTTTTCTTTCAACTTGGACATTTGGAGGTGGCGGGCACAGAAGAAGGGGGGGGTGGGGGGTGGTGATTGCAGTTAGTCCCAGTGTACTACTCAAGCAAGAAGGTCAAAATGCAAATGAACCCTTTCTTCTACTTATGAATAGAAAAAGAGAGAGAGAGAGTTGATTTTCTTAATTGTTCTGTCAGCTTCAAAGAATATCAGCAGACTTCGTCCAAATGAATGAGGTCTGAGCTCAGAGATAAATTCTTTCACTTTTTTTTCCCCACTCTCTTTTAAGCCTGACAACTTGTCTAACACTTGGCGCAATTAAAACATGTCAGTTTGCCAGAGATATAAGAATAGATGTGACCAATTAAGTTGCAGAATGTTAAATATATTTCTCAAAGTATACAAAGCTCCTGGGTTTTATATATATTAGCAAAATGATGTTTATATATGGCTGAAATATTCACAGAGTGTAGACTTGAATGAAATACCAAAGAAGTGCTAAGTAATACAAGTTTTCAATCCTCCATTTCCTGTATGTGCTTTTCCAGCTCAGTGTCTTGGAAAACTGGAAAAAAGACAAGAACCATACCTGGATGAAATGACATACTTTAACACATATTAATTTATTTATTTGCTGGACTTGTTTTTTTAAATATAGAGTTACAGGGAGCCAAAGCTTATAAGGCAAAAAATGAAAACCAACCAGAGCCTCTATTGACTCCGCAAAGATCACAGCATCGTCGGCAAAGTCAAGATCATTGAATCTCTCTTCACCAACAGATGCCCCACAGCCGCTTGACCCCATGACACTGCTCAATGCCCAGTCCAAACAAGCATTGAATAGAGTAGGAGCAAAAACACAACCCTGACAAACCCAAGAATCAACAGTGAAAAAAGCAGAGGTTCTGCTTCCACTCTGCACAGTGCTCATAGTACCAGTGTACAGGCAGCCCATGATATCCAGCAACTTTGGGGGGATCCAAAGTCCCACAGGGCAGCTTGATACAGGCCAAGAAAACTTTTCTATGGATTAACACAGCATAATAATGGCAAAAAAAGAAACAATGTATAATAAAAAGAAGAAGGAAGTATTGTGATAGATAGATAGATAGATAGATAGATAGATAGATAGATAGATAGATAGATAGTGTCACAAAGATGAGACATACTCAGAAGAAGGTTTGGGGCAGCCACCTGTATATTCTGGTATCCTGGCTGCAAAAGTCGTTATTTCTCACAGTAAACAGCACTGATGTGCATACCATTGAGTCCAAAATAAGGCTGAGGGAAAAGGGAAAAAGGGCAGGCTTTTAAAGGGGAAAACAGGAAGTGAGGTCATAAGGATTGGGCACGTGTTCTTCAATCATTGGATCAAGCCCGGACATGGCATTAGAGTTGTCGGAGCTGGTAAGGTCTACTTCCATTGGCTCGGTCTCGGAAGTGACGTCAAAAGAGCCAGGTGGAATCTCCTGGGAATGGTCTACAGGAAAGGGAGAAAAAGAGTCAGTGCACTCTACCACATCCCGGCATGCCTCAGAACTGCCTTCACTCAAGCCCTTTAGCTGCCTCCCATGCACATGTGTGTGACAATAGATAGATAGATAGATAGATAGATAGATAGATAGATAGATAGATAGATAGATAGTGTCACTCGTGCGCATCAGAGGATCACTTTCAGAACTTGTCTGAGGGATGTACTACCCCTTCAGAACAAGATGGGGCACTAGCGCTAATCATGTCCTCACCTTTCCTTCCACAGTACTCAGGAGACAACCTATGAGGAGAACTTGCCCCTTCTGGTCTCCGTCCATAAATTCTGAGCTGGCTTGAAGGAAATGTCATTTACCTATTTACCTGACCTAGTGACCTGCAAGATAGAACTCCGTAACCAAACAAGGAGAAAAAAAAATGTCATGGAAGGCCCAGGAAGGCTATTTTGTTAAAGATGTTTTCTTGTTCCTTGTTCCATTGAGTGTACTTTTTGTTTCCTGATAAAAGACTGAAGAAAATGAGGATGGCCGGGTTGGCACCTCAACATTTATTCTATGGAAGTGTCATTCCTTGAACAACCACAAACTTTATTTGTCTCAAGAGAGAAAGAGAAATAAAATGTATAATGAATATGAAGGAATAATATTTTATAAGCTACTCACATTATGTATATGAGTGCAAAATGTATTGAATACAACAACCACATTTTCTTTCTCTCTCTACTGGTTTAAAGATCATAATGATTTATTGAGTGATTTATTGAATGTCATGGCTGCCTATGGAGAGGTCTGAAAGTGCACTTTATGTACCATTGGGGTTGGGGTCTTTTTTTGTCTTTTTCTGGTATCTGGATGCTGTTTCTGGCTATTAGTCACACATGCACCTTGGGGACAGCTTAAAGGTTCTGGTGGTGGTAATTATTTGGCAATTCGCAAGGTGGCACTGTATTCTAAGCCCTCTTGTCTTCCTCTCTCTACAGACTGGTTGATTTACAACCTCAACATCTCTGATGTCACTTCCGGTGTCTATCCCCCTGACCCCGCCTCTTCCTGCCTGGCTGGCATTTAACCTGAAGTGTTGTATTCTTGGGTAGTCTAATCTGAGACTCATGCTTTTATTGACACTTCTTTTTTGCTGAAAATCTGAATTTATTTTGCCTTATAATATATGGGTTTGCAGTGTCGCCCAAACTCTTTGTCTTTTTATTTGTTCTCTCCGTAGAAACCAATCACTATTACTATTATTACTTACTGTTTTTCTGATGACTTCATCCAAGGTAACTTGCAACATTTGAGATATTTCAGATACAATTGGGTACATTTCTTTTATTATTTCCCATTGGGGCACAGACGGGTGAAGTGACTTGTTCATGGTCACATACTGTCAGTAACACGATTTGAACGTGTACCCACTAACCAGACTACACATCTGTAAACTAATGCAGGAAAATGGAGTACTAGTGGAAACCCTGGGTAGTCGTTTGGAAGAATGCACTGTGATATATGGCTGGCAGTTTATCCCGGCCAATACCCCGAAACCGACAGATGGAGCCCTCCCTGCAATGTGGAGATGCCCCGAATTCCAGCAGGGCTTCATGGACCTTGGAGTTTTCCTTCACAGCCCTGCTGCATACTGTGGGGGCTGCCAGGGGACGCTGCAGGGAGGCACAAGGATTTATACTTTCCGTATAGCCCGGAAGTACTTCCCAGTCCTGGGAACGGAAGAAATGATGTACTTCCGGGCTGAAGAAAAGAAGAGTTTTGATCTGACCCGGAAGTGATAGGAAGTCATGTGGAATGAGGGACAGAAGCAGTTCCAGGTCAAGGACTTAAAAGGACTGTGGGAGAGCCCAGCAGTGAGCTGAGTTGAGAGGAAGGGCGACTGAGCTGCTGGGAGTGGAGGATTAGGAATTGTGTATTGATTTATTGATTGTTTGAGTATTGTGGAGAGTAGGTGCTTTGTACACATTGTTATAATAAATAATAATATTGGACTTTTACCTGGTGTCAGAACGTGTTGCTTGAGGGTTCAAGGGGACGACAGCGCCCCCTATCTGTCACAGCACAAACTCTGCACAAACTTACAACAGATCCATGAAAACAATGACCCAAAGCATGGCTGTATTACATGGTTTTTCTAATAGGCATCATTCAAACAGCCACGGCAAGTGCAGACACTGTCAATAATGACTTCACCTTCAAACAGAGAACACAACCCCGTACCTTCAGTAAAGGCATCTCTAAAATACTGGAATTGGAAAGAGAAGTTCAAATCACTTCCCTTAAACCATAATATGGAACTTATCTTTACATTTTATTATATGCAGAATGTATCTGACCGAGTCAAATACAGCGGCTAATGTTTTTATTAATGGCACAATTATTTTTAGTCTTAATAGGGCAATTTTGCAGATGATGATGCATTCATTATTTCTACAGTCTCCTGTCAGCTTGTTTTTATGCAGTATAAAAAGCTAGAATAAATGAATAAGACCTTGGTTAAAGGAAAATAATGTGTCTACACCATTCAGCTGCTCAGGAGGACTCCGCTCTTTTTTGCTCCTTGATTCACCTGTCACAGCAGTAGTGTTCTTCACATCACAAGTGAGTGCTTTCCATTTTACCTTTAAAATCTGATCACTATCAAAAGACGAGCCCACGGTTTCTGAGGAGCTCTTTTTTAAGAGATTGACAAACACATAAGGAGGAAACATTAGCAGAGTGTGGAAAAGGAGGTGTTTATTATAGAAAAGGTCCAATTTTCACATACAAGCATGTTCATTGCCTAATGAATAAAGGAGGGCGGAATTGGGCAATTATTGTGTACTAGTCGATATTGATACAGATGTCAAACTGCTGGACCTCTGCTTTAATTGGACTGTCTTTGACATGCCTAAAGCTGATGCCCAAATCTGTTCACTTTTCTTTAAATACTGCATTGCATATACAACTTATTTTCCCTATGATTAGTGTTCATTTAAAAGAATCCTCCATCAAAAAATGATATTTGGACTCTGGACAAATAATGGAAGGGGAGAGACAGATCTCCATTTAAAAAGTTCAGTCTCATGTGAATGTGTTTCCTGTTTGTGCTCTGTGTTGATTTTTGTGGATTTATTTAACTGTATTTAGTAACACTTTAGTATGAACCTATTACTCTTCATAACACTTATAAAACATCAGTAGATGTGATGTGTGGTATATTGACATTTTGATAAAGTTACTTGTTAATGTGAAGGACTAACACATCTTATACTAAATATGTAATATCAAGAGAAATTGGTCTTGGTTAAGCCACCTTACACCACTCCAAAGTGAAGTTTTGTTAGTAGGTCACAATGCAGAGATGACAGAACACTTTACTGATGCTTTGTAAGTGTTATGAAGACCCCAGGAAGTGTATGTGAAGGTCTTCTTTCTAATAGCAGATGAGTAAGAGATGTATTTTTTCAGTACCTTAACTAATGTGTTTCCCAGTATTTTAGCAAAATAAATACATGTGTGTTGCACATTGTGAGCATACAGCTGGATAACTGACATATGGATTACGCAACATGAGAAACATGAATTTGTTTTTCTGTGAATGTTCCTGCCATTGTACAGCATTGGGCACCATAGATGCCTATTTCATCATAAATTTTATTATCACTATTCTGTATGAAAGCAAGAGATGAAAACTTTTTGGCTATCATCACTACAAAACACATTGGGTGGAGTATTCCTTTAATGTTTAATCATTTACTTTTTATTGAAAACATCTATAAGTTAGCTATATCTTTATTATACTGTGATGTGTATATATACTGAACTGTAGGGTGCATCTGGGAGCCCCTAACCCCAGGCACACACAGACATTAGCCCTGTGTGAACCAATACCTTTACAGATTTTCTTCCAACACACAATACACAATTCCTTATCCTCTACTCTTACCAGATGAGCTTTGTTTTCCTCCTCAAGCACCTGATTTCATGCCACTTTCATGACACTGCACTGAGGAAGCATACCCAGTCCAATGAAACCCACTCTAAGCCACTTCCCCCTAGGAGGTCCCATGGCACCCAACAGCTTATTATTATTTGGGTTCAACTAGGGCGAAACACGTGTTGTGTGCTCTTTGTATTATTTGACAGGTATTGTATAGCATGCCTATTATCTGCTTCTCACAACTGAAATGGTGTGGCAGATGTTTGGCGACAGGCTGACCAACCACAAGCACAACCTGGTAGGTAACCACCTAAATAATCAGATTGTGATTAGACCTATGGAAGTAATACTCCAATCTGCATCCTGTCAAGAAAGCGAACCAGCCGCCATGGCGCAACGTCTGTGGCTCTGTCTCAGGTGCTAACGTCTGAGGCTCAATCCCCACAAGGGGAAGCAAAGGTGTGTACACCTGATGAGCCCCAATTATGGCAAAACACGTGTTGTTTATTCTTTGTATTATTTATTATACAGATACTATTTAGCATATGTGTGGTTGTGAACCTCGGTTCACGAACGTCCCAGTTCACGTACAACTCGGTTCACGACCAAAAAGCTCGCCAAACTTTTGCCTCGGTTCACAACCACACACTCGGTATACAAACAAGCCAGTTTCCCTTGCCTGCCTGAGCTGAGCTGAGAGAGAGAGAGAGAGAGCAAGAGCGAGCGAGCACGTGCCTGTTGGGGAGGAGGAGATTGCTGCACGTGTTTGCCTGCCTATCTGTAGGCTGTAGTGCAAGTGAACCATCCCCCCTACCACAGGCAGCCTGAGAGAGAAAGAGAGCTGCCATGCTTTTTCATTTAAGCAAAGCCGCTCCTTGTTCATTGTTTTCAATAAGACGTGCACTCTCTTTGTGCTCTACAGTATTTCGTGTGCTTTTGCAGTTAACTATGGCTTCTAAGCAAGTGGAGAGTGGTCAGAAGTAAGTTTTGAAGAAAACTGAAATCAAAGTAAAGAAGGAAATTACAAGAGGTGGAAAAACTGTTTACCAGTTTACTCATTTACCAATCGGAGAACCCTCATGCTTTCAAGCAGCATAATGTAAACAAAGCCAGACTGCCAGTAATGTGGAGGGTCACAAGAACGTTCTTTTTGGAATGGCTGCATGAGGCTTTCACTCCCACCAGCTAAACAGCTAAAAGCACCAGAAACCCAAGAAATCACAAGAGAGAAAACACCTGAAGGAAAACACTTAATGCCAGAACTCGTTTCATGCAAGGTTAGTTTTCTTGGTGGTTTTTGTATTACGGATTTTTCAAAAGTTAATTTTTTAGTTCATAATGCGATTTGTTGCAATGTTATTTTTCTCTTTTTTCAAATGTTCGCTTTTTTCCTTGTGCTTAAAACTCATTAAAAAAATTGTTTACATGGAGGACTTCATCGTGTGATTTGTTGCAATGTTACTTTTTTGGTTGCTTGTGAGTTGGTTTTTAAATGCAGTTGAGATTTGTGCGATGTTTTTTTCTGCTGTGCTTAAAACTCATTTTAAAAACATTGTTTACAGCGATCAGGCTTTAGGTTTAATAGCGTGATCTCCTGCAATCTTACTTTTTTGTTTGCTTGTGAGTTGGTTTTTGCAAGCTCTTCGGATTTGTTGTTCCTTTATTTTCTGCTGTGCTTAAAAGTCATTTTAAAAAAAATGCTGTGCGAGCACGTGCTACAGAGAGATTAGAGAGCGCGGGCAGCTGACAGCGAAGGGATTGGGGGGACGGATAGGTGTGTGTGTGTGTTTGTGCGCTCGCGCTACACAGAGAGAGAGCGCGTGAGCCAGCCTGCTCCTGTAGCTGAGGTAGGGAGGGAGGGAGGGAGGGGCTTTGGTGGTGTGTGTGCTACAGAGAGAGAGAGCGCGAGCGAGCCAGCTCGTGTAGCTGAGCAGGGAGCCTGGGTGTTTTGTGTCAGTGTTATTCAATGTTTTTACATTAGTTTACTAATACACTGTGCATTCTATGGTGTAATTAACTATATTTATGCTTAATCTTTACATATTTTTACATATTTACATCCAGTTTTTTACGGTCTGGAACGGATTAATTGTATTTGCATACAATCCTATGGGGGAAACTGCTTCGGTTCACGACCAACTCGGTTTACAACCAAAGTTCTGGAACGAATTATGGTCATGAACCGAGGTTCCACTGTACTGTATATATATTGCATATATATATATATATATATATATATATATATATATATATATATATATATATATATATATATTTATGTATATTGTCACACATGTGTGATTAGGAGGAAGCTGAGTGGACCAAGTGAAAGTAATTACCCTAGGCTAGGCCAGGGGGTGACAGGGTGCACTAAGCCTTATTCTGTTATCTCTGCAGGCCAAATACGGGAAAACCTGCCTGATTTAACATAAACAAGATGTAATTTCCAGTTTCCAGCCTCACCCTTTAAAACCACCATCTTCTCCAACACCAGGGGCCTCATGTAT
This sequence comes from Polypterus senegalus, assembly GCF_016835505.1. NCBI lineage: Eukaryota > Metazoa > Chordata > Cladistia > Polypteriformes > Polypteridae > Polypterus > Polypterus senegalus. Next base: position 83,051,887 of record NC_053159.1, on the reverse strand, counting down.
AAACGGTGCATACGCACAGAAATGTTGTGTAAGAACTTTTCCACATTCAAATCGCGATTTATAAAACCTACACTTGGCGTAAAGCCACGCACTTTTCCACGGTACCTCATACCTTGTCGTACGCAAGTTCTCCACTTGGTTTTGCAGACTGGCGGCACCCAGCGTCAAAGCAATGCTACTGTTCCTGTGTGGTTACTCCTTATTTTCCTGACGCGGCTTTATAAATACACTGAAACTAACCGCATATTGTTTATTAGTGTAACGCATTTGATTGTAATTAACATTGTAACAATATAATGGTCCAGGGAACAGCCATAGTATTCCAAATACCATAACTGCTTTAGCGTTGCTACTGTCTCTGCACCTTCTTCTTCTTCTTTCAGCTGCTCCCGTTAGGAGTTGCCACAGCGGATCATCTTTTTCCATATTACTCTCACTGCACCACTCGGAGTATTTATATCACTGTATCTGAGTGTGAATCACAGCAGTAGCTGATCGGAAAGAGAATTATCAGTATACAGCTTCATGGACACGCTGTCTCAGCCACGGCAAAAGTTTCAAAGCCTTTCCTGTACAGATCTCGCGGTTCAGAAACAGTTTCATCCCAAGAACTTTAAATCCACTCAATCAATTGCACCTTGTAGAACTGTTAGGACTTATAAGTACAATCACCCCACTGTAAACTTGCACTACAGTAATAATATCGCACAACCTGAGCCACTTTATAAAGCGCGTATTTACATATGATGACGATATAATTTTTAAGGTGAAATGCAGCAAAATATGTTTATTAAATTATACAGATAAAACTTCATTTAAATAATCTATATTCTTCACTGGGAGTGTCGTGAAGGATAGAATAATTAAACATGTACTACGAAGATATTTCAATGTTCCTTAAACATTTTGAAGAATCAGCGTTAAGCTTACAGGTGGCTTAACTTCTATTACAGAGCTGATTGTGTGGCGATCGGTTACTTGGGGAAAGAAAAGTAAGGACTGCAGTGACGGCTACGCTAATATATAGTGAATATAAAACAGAAAGAGAAAATAACAACACAGATAAAAACGTAGCAACAAATTTCGGCAAAAGTTAAATGCTTGTGTCATGAGCACGAGCCGGCTATGCAGTGTCTGCAACGGACGTGGCCATCCACCGTGCATAAGCTACCTTACTGACATTGGCGGGCGAAGGAGCCACCGATTCTTCCTCTGCCCAGTGCCACCACAAGCCTAGAGCCGCCCCTGAGTACTGCTGCAATAAATTATTTAATCGAAGTGAAACACGTTTAATAACGTGCTTTAACTCCTATCATCATGAAAATATCACGTATACATCTCAGTATTTTAGTTATTCAGAGAGCTGTAATATCACAAATGTAATGGATTCTGTGTCCAGTTGGAGGAAGAGAGCCGGTTTAAGAAGCAAGTAGTGATTCACACACATAGGCACATAGAAGATCAAATACAAAACAAAGCATTTAACGTGCTACTTTAATTACGATGTGATTTGAGAAACTGGTTAATTAAATGATTTTAAGATGAAGTTTATGATGTTCTACTTTAATGACAAAATAAACTACGTGATTAAAGTGGAAAATTCGAGATTGAAGTTGACATTTCTTGCTTTTTCCCCACTGTTTGCCTTTTTTTCTCTGTACCCTAATAAGCTTTCTTATGACACTCAGACGGTGGGCTACGACTCGCCTCTTCATGGCGACTTTGATATGTGACTTCTTTTTTATTTCCGGCACTGTGCGATTTTGTGAATGTGAGCTTTCAAGTTTCTCCAACACGCTATGTCACTCAGTCAACTTCCTTTTGTTGATTATACCACGGTTTATTTGAACAAATAGTATGTTTTTCCTTTGCCTCCACTTGGTATTTGCTGAAATTCTTATATTTTCCCCCATGCTTTTCCCATTGTCTTTTCACAGAAGGCTGAGCTTAAGGGCGATTTATATTTATTTGCATATTCAAAGAGGCATAATTCTGGGAGGAGTTGGGGCGTTACATAAAGCGTGTGCATGAGCGTTACTTTTCATGCTAATCGGGATTTATGTAGCAGAAGAACGTGGAAGTTGGAGTACGCACAGATTCCTGCATCTGGATTTTTCTGTGCGTAAGCACATTTCAGCTTTTGTGCTTACGCCATGTTATAGTGCGAATTCTACGCACGGCGTTATACATGAGGCCCCAGATCAATTCAGTCTGGAACTCAACCCATGCACAGTAGTATTTATTTAAAAACCCTTTATTCAGCCAGGGATAATATACAGGTGGCTTCACCAAAGCCAAGGTTTGAGGCAGCCACATGTATATTTCGTATCCTGGCTGCAAAGTCACAAAAACTAATGTGCACAAAACTGAGTCCAAAACAGAACTGATGGAATAAGGAAAAGGTGGAGGTTTTTAAAGGGGAAGACAGGAAGTGAAGTCAGAGGGATCAGGCTCATAAGTGTCTTCAGCTATAGGCTCGAGCTTGGATGTGACATCAAAGGGGCCGGAACCGGCAAGGTCTTCCTCCATAGGCATGGACCCGGAAGTGACGTCGAGAGCGCCTGGTGGAATCTCCCGTGGATGGTCTGCAGGCCAAGGAGAAAAAGAATCAGTGCACTCTGCCACATCCCGTCCTGACACGGAATTGCCCTTACTCAAGCCCTTTAGCTGCCTCCCATGCGCACATATGTGACAACACACCTATATAGTGGAAGAACTGGGGGAGAGACATTACATCCCCCAGAAGACTAAAGGGCACCCTCCCTAGGTTGCTTCAGTGCCTTGGACTCCCTCAGGGCTCCTGGGCAGTTGGAATTTGGAGCAGCTTTGCTGGGTTCCTTGGGTGCATCCAGGGGGCATGTAGGAACAGCTGTGCCCTGTGTGGCAGCACTTGCGTCACACCCAGAAGTGCTGCAGGAAGAAGATTGTCAAACACCTGGAGCACTTCCGGGTGCCCTATAAAAGGACCCAGTCAGCACTACTCCAAGAGCCAGAGTTGGGAGGAGGTGGATAAAGCTTGCTGGAGGAGGAGTGGAGGTGAAGAGAGAAAAAGAAGAAGTAGAACAGAAAGGGTTTTGTGCAGTGTACTGTGCTTGAACTGTGCTGTACAGGTGGAAAATGGGGGAAGGCATTTCCCACGAGGATAAAGAAAAAAAAAAAAATAAAAGCCTGCTTGCTGAACTTGTGGTTGTGTCCTGCGTCTGTCTGTATCAGGTTAGGGCAGCAGGAGCACCCTCTGCAGGCCACAATAAATACATCCATCCATCCATTATCTAACCTGCTATATCCTAACTACAGGGTCACAGGGATTTGGAGCCAATCCCAGCCAACACAGGGTGCAAGGCAGGAAACAAACCCCGGGCAGGGCGCCAGCCCACCGCAGGGCACGCATGCACACACACCCACACACCAAGCACACACTAGGGACAATTTAGAATCGCCAATGCACTTAACCTGCATGTCTTTGGACTGTGGGAGGAAACCGGAGCACTCAGATGAAACCCACGCAGACACGGGGAGAACATGCAAACTCCACGCAGAGAGGAAGCGAGAAGCGAACCCAGGTCTCCTAACTGCGAGGCACACAATACATACAGAGAGAGCACATACAGTTCAATAATCAACAAAGTAAAGAGAAAAGAAAAAGATGTCAATTTGAAAGAAAAAACTGCAATTAAATTAAAACCATAATTTACTTAACCCACCCCAAGTTCCAAGAGTTTTGAGTACTGTTTCACTTAAAATAATTTCAAATAAGTATAGTAGGACATTTACTGAAAGAAATGGAGGTTAGAAATGATTCAGATAGGTAATCAAAATTAGATCAGAAAGACAGAAGTATCTGAGAGAGAATACAGCGAAATCATTTAAGCCCATTATATTTTAAAATACAGGATTTAAGATTAGCCACATGTACAATTATTCATTAAGTCTTTTGTAAAATAATAACGCATTTAGATCCAAAAAGATAACTTAATGATAGCCAGCTTTACTTGATATGTACCTTTTTCTTTTCTGCAATTATAAAACTGAAGCTCTACTGCAGCTTGAAAGGCACTCAAGCCAGCCCTGCTTACAGCACACCACTTCACCAAACTTTGATGAAGGAGAAAGAGCTAAAGAGTAAAAACAGTACAGATACAAGAAATTGAGACAGATAGAGAGAGTTTCGGACTGGCACTGCATCCAGGTATGCTTCCTGCTCTGTGTGCAATGCTGCAGAGATGGCCTCTGGTCTCTGACAACCCTAAAGAGGATTACATAGGTGGGATAATGGATGAATAAATGATTTATAAAGTTTAGGTGATTTGACAACTATAAAATGTAGAATGAAATCACAAGGGCTCCTGCGAATTTAAGTCTTTGTGAAGTCAAAAGTGAAGTGAGTACAGAAATGTCCGATAAATAGCAAAAGAATTGAAAATTTGAGTGAAAAGTATTGCAACCTGTGAACTATTGCATCTGGCACCAAACTGACCCTTTAACACTTTAGTAACACAACATGCTTATCTAAATAATATCTTGTGCTAACCTAATATTGATCCCTTGATCCATCTATTTTCCATGTAAAGTTATTACTAAGCAGGGTTATGAAAAGCTACAGACTAGCTAAAACAATGTTTATAGATTTTTTTACAATAGAATAGTTACTTGAATTGTTTAGTGGAGACTCACCTCAAATCCAGCTGATCCCACAACAGCTAGGTGTAGAATTCTAGCCTGCCAGACATGGCGAGCTAACAAAAAATGTACCAAATTATCTCAGAAACCCCAGATGAGGGAGGATGACTGTAAACCCCTGGCTTGTAGACAGAACAAACAAAAAATCTTTATAAATTAAAGACTTGTTAACAAAAATTAGGAAAATATGGCAAAATGCTCAGAAAATCAGAATCCTTAGAGTGTAACATGAAAGTCAACAAAACCAGAAAAATCCTTAGAAAAGAGCAATGCTCACATACTCCTTAAACGTAATGTTTTCTTGATTTGAGCTTACTCTACTTTGGCCTAAATAACAAAAGGGAGGGCTCAGGTGATGCCAGGGTGACCCTGCTTCCTGGGGCTCTACCCTCAAAATACACAAAATGGAGGCAGATTTAAAAAGACAGCACATAATTACACACATTACAGAAAATGCATGAAAATATGAAAAATAACTAAAAGACAACAAAAACAGCAATAATATACATATATACAAAAAAGTAAACATCTGATATACCATTAAATGCAATAACTAAACCAATATATCAATTATTTTACTTTTTCAAAAAAAATATATACCTTTCATATGTGTATATAAAAATATAAGGTGCAGTATATTTGTATACAGTATACTGTAATGGAAGGCATGGATGCACCTTGAACATGGGAAAGGCGCTATATAAATAAAATGTATCATTACTGTGTTTCCCCCAAAAATAAGATAGGGTCTTATTTTAATTTTTCCTCGAAAAGACGCTCTAGGGCTTATTTTCAGTGGATGTCTTGTTTTTCCGTGAACAAAAATCTACATTTATCTCTATCATAAAAAAAAATGTTGGAAGGCTTGAAAGGAGATGATACGAGATTTTGTCTGAGACACTTTGACAACTTGCAAGACATGGCAGTGAGACAAAAGGACAGCTGCTGCACAGGCTTTTAAATGATCGACACGCAGCACTAGAGCACTAAGACAGCGGCTGATCCGATTCTCCTTAGCGTGCATTCAGCCCTTAATTCACAATATTAGTGGCAGAGACGCAAAGTGGCTGGCGCGCAGCGTGACCCGGGGGCTGGGCAAGTGAAGCGAGCCGGGGGCACAACCCCCTAGTATTCTGGAACAAAAATCTACATTTATTCAAATACAGTCATGTCATCATCTACTGGAACATCATCATAACTTTCCAAACCCCGAATTCCATTACGAACTTCTTGCAACTCCATTTCCTTTAGAGCAATTGGCCCCAATCTTTCATGCCTAACAATAGAACTTTCCTTAAATGCGCACCTCTTGTCCATGTAGCCTGCTTGTAGTGCATTTGGATATTTAACTTCTTCTCTTTGCAGAAAGCAGTGAGATTTTTGCTGTGGGACTCCTTCACAATTCCTTTCTTGTACTCAACAGAATAGCTCCTTCTTTTTGCACTCATCTTGTCGGCAGGTCAAAATACCGGTATTATTTCCTGTTCATCTGTGTACATATGGTAGCGGTAGGCATTTATTGCTCATCCAAAGTCGGCTGCGCGGAATCGTAACTAGGGCTTGTTTTCGGAGTAGGGCTTATATTACGAGCTTCCTGGAAAATCATTCTAGGGCTTATTTTCGGGGTAGGTGTTATTTTTGGGGAAACACGGTATTACTATTATTATTACTTGCATCCTGCCTGCGATTGATGGAGATTCCTTAGCTAATCATAATGGATGGAAACCTAGGGAGGCTAGGTGCTGTGTACTTACTGGAAGGACTGGTGATCTCTTTCCTGGTCAGGAGGCCACAATAATGGATTGATGAGGGAAGACTGTCTCCGAGGAACATGAATTCACAGATTGGGCTGGGTGACAGCATATCTGTGGCAGTGCTACTATCTGTACATCTGCATTGCTGCATGGGAGATGCAGTTTTGGCAGACACCTCTTTTGGCTTTCTCCGGAGCTGCTGGAGCCCAGGGTTCTCCTGTTATCCCAGAGCTCCATCTCATTTGGAAGTCCTTTTGAATAATGCCTCTGATGTGCCAGAAGTGCTACCGGATCTGGCATGAACAGGAGTTGTTAGTGGAGTAGGATGATGCTAATCTGGAGTGGAGGTGGAGGAGAAGAGACAGAGAAAAGAAAGAAAATAAATATTAGTATTATTGTTGTGCAAGAAGGCCTCTGGAAAAGGTAGTGCCTTTTTTTGAACCAAGGAACTATGTCTGGCACAGCTGTTACAGAGGATTTGGGGTCTGAGACGACCCCTATAGTCTACAATATACAGTCTTTTTTGTCATGGTACTGGAGAGTGGTGACGTGTTGCATGGTTGGACGTGCAAATGAGATTTTCACAGTACTCTGCGCATGTGACAAGACAGCTGCTACTATTTTTATATTTTCTGATCCTTGGTAGACTGCTGGTATGTACGATTTTGGGTGGATATATTAAATTCCTCAAATAAAATATAGCATCCACCTAAAACAGTCTAAAACAGAGGAGAGAATGTTTGAACAATAAACTTAACATAAAATGAAGAGAAAAATATCTTTGGCATGTTGTTTTTCCTCATTATTCATATGTCAGGGGAATGTTAGGGAAAGTGGACTGTAAGCATGGCAATGAATAGGCTGTCACACAATGCTGCGTCACCTACTTAACTGAACTCTGAGCTGAAGCCTTCTTCATCATGTAAGCAGCTGTATAGGACTTTGTGCTCACATAGATTGTTTAAGGTCTGGAGTGTTGCTGAATAAAGCAAGGCTTAAAATATGCATAGTGACAATGAAAATTACTAAAGTTAAAAGCCCCAAGTTGCTGTTGTTAGCAAAATCCACTGGACTTCTGGAAAACTCTAAAAAATGTTTCTGAAGCAGAATTTTGACAAGCAAGGTCATAGAAAGCTAAGGCAATAAATCCCCATACTCTGGAGGTGCAATGCGTAATGATATAATGGCGGTTGCCACACACATCACTGCTGTTGAACATGGAAATGCAGGCTTTGAACAATTGGGAATTCAATTGTCTGAAGAAACAAATTTTATACATCAAAGGGTCTTGGGGGAATTTTACTGTAAATTTCTATGGAAAGTCGACTTAATGGTGGATTTCTGTAGAGCTGGGCTGTTCGTCACAGATATCAAATTACTGCCAATTTTTTCAAGAGGTCAAGGAAGGCAAAATATTTGCACAGAGTTTGCATCCTGTGAACTACAAGCAAGCCTTGTGTTTTACTTCGGATGTAAGCTTATCAAGTTCTTTCTTATTCTTTTTCATGCATGATATAAATGAGTGCTTTGTTCAATTATACACTCCTTCCATCATGCTGCTTTGGGTATTTAAGACTACTATGTGAAATCAGACCACAAGAGCACAAGACAGGAGACAGCACTAGGTAGGATGTGGGTGAACTGCAGAAGAAACAATTCAGTTTTAGCTTTTAAATCCTGGCTGTAGACTTACTACTTTATTCTAGCGTGCCCTGACTAGAGCTGCTGATTCTCTGTGCATACTGCATCTCGTCTGGTTAAGTTATTTGTACAACATAATAAGTAACATAATAACGTGAACCACTACTAACCCTCCTCAGTTCTGTTTCTCTTCTCGGTATCCTGTTGTGCCACTGTCCTACTCCCATGCAGTTCTTCTGTCCATGGAAAAGACACCTGAGAAACTGGAATCCTTGCAATCATCAGATGGAAAGATTACTATATGTCTTAGATATAGATAGCTCAACATGAACTCTATTGTGAACTGTCCATGAGGGGGAGGGCGACCAGTCTGCTGATGTCTCCAGATTGTTGTTGTGTCTGACTTCGTCTATGACGTTCTCTGTTACAACTGACCATGAAACCTCCAGAGGTTTATTTTTTTCCAGGTATGCTGCTGACTGAAGTTTTTGTTCCCCTCAGCTCCGATGTCAACTGACTACAGTTTAAGAATTAATTAACAGACAAATAGAGCTGGGCTCCATTTATGTTACTCAGTTTTCAAACTGCATTGTTTTCCTTTTTAAACAAATTGGTCATTTATAAAGATGGCATATTTCCTGAGAATTCGTCACAGCACTCTGTACCTGCACTCAGTGAAGAGCATGTTACAAAAATAAACGGAACTGAATTGAAAAGCCAATATCTACACTTTCCCACATCAGCACAATTTAGAGATGACAGTTAACTGTACATGTATATTGTAACTGGTGGTAGAAATAAGTTCAAGAATGGCAAGAATCGCTGCAGTACCAACCTGGTAATCCTTGTTTAGATAACTTAGCAGAAAAGGATGTGTAGTGGCACAACAAAAAAGATGCTGACTAAAATCAACCAAAGCAGGGTTTTTCTGCAGTATTCACGTTTGTTTGGTTCTTTCTCAAGAACTCATTTGGACTCGAGTCCAGGTCGCAAATGAGATGCCAACTTCTTGGGCTGTCCCTGTTTATGGTGTCCTGTCCAGAAGGGATAGGGCTTGCTCGGGGCGTCACTGTCAGGGTTGAAAGCCCTCATTGGATGTATTCTCGGGGCTGTGTTAGCAAGAGTGCCCCCTTTCACCCTGGAGAGGTATTACTTACATTAGTCAAGCCTGGAATAGGACCCACAGTGGCCCATGTGTGGACATATGAGTGACAGATATGTTACAAAGTGTATGTAATAGAGTGAACTAATTTTATATAATTATTTCTGCATTGAACATTCACATCAAAATTTCACTGTTTTTTCACTGTTCATAAACATGAGTCCAGCATGCTCTCTTGGCAAATGGTGTCCAAGCAACAGCACCTTGGTTTGCTTAATTATTCTGCACAATGTAAAAAAAACTCAAAAAACTGGAATATATTGTCTTAACGAAATGGAAAGATGTGTTGGTGTGTTCTCTCTATTACTTGGTCATTTTAAACTTAAGGATGAATGACTTGTCTATGCTGCCTCCTGCATCCTTCACATTTCAAAACTTAACTTCACAATTTTGTGCAAAAGAAAACAAAATGATGTCAGTACATTAGGCTCAGCAGAGATCTTCTACTACCTCCTTTAGTTTCTCTCAAATATTTGAGACTTTTTATCTAGAGTAAATATGATGTTTAGCAGACTTTGTCCCACTTTACATTAAAATGCATTTCCAAGTATCCACCTAGTTTTTAAGATTGGCCCCCTCAGTTTTTGGTGGTATGGGGTCATCTGTAAATTTTACACATTTACTAACCATATCATAATCGATGTCAGTAAAATAAATTTAAAAGAGAAGCGGTCTGAAGGCATTCCCCGAAGGGTTCACTCTATGTGGAATCTCTACTTATTGTCTCTAACCCGCTGACCGGGTTGAACTCCAGTTTTTTAAGTTACATCTGATGACAATGACTTCTGGTTTATTTGATGAAGAACCATATCAAAGTCTTCTAAAGGTCTACACAAATCACTTTTCATGTTTAATTTTGATCTACTACTAAAGTTGCTTGTTAATGTTGCGATTGATTTCTTTATTTTATTCTCCTAGCACCTCTTTGTAATATTTGGGTCAATTTACATATAGTATAATGGGTTAAAATTACCCAAGGAATTCATTTTTGACATTTGTTTTGTAAAGTCTTCCCAAGAAATTTGCTTATTTTTACCACTATGATGCAAAGTATGTGAATTTCCCCTTGGGATTAATAAAGTATCTATCTATCTATCTATCTATCTATCTATCTATCTATCAAAGCATTTTTGTTTTTCTTGTGGACATCACCATATTCTGGCAGCGGTGTTAATGGTGTCCTGGATGATTGTTCCTAGAACTCTCTGAGGTTGTATTACATGTGACATTGTTGGCACACCCATACAAATATTGATGCATCCTTTACGTTGTATCTGATATTGGATAAATTTGGGAAAAAAATGTGCTTCTTAGTGCTTTTCCAGCTAAGATTTCTTTTTTTATCCCCTCGACTGCGATTCCTTGTTTGATTTGATTTATGTGTTTTGATCCTTTCGCGTATCAGGTTTACACTTTCTCCTGGCTCTTTACAAAGAAGTGTCTTTTAGACAGAACAGTACCAAACATCCTAAAGACTGGTTTGGCAGAATCCTTCTGTCATTGAACCATCCTGGCTGTTATTTAGTTTATTACTTTTGTAATGGGGTGGCATGGTGGTGCAGTGGTAGCGCTGCTGCCTCACGGTAAGGTGACCTGTGTTTGCTTCCCGGCTCCTCCCTGCATGAAGTTTGCATGTTCTCCCCGTGTCTGCGTAGGTTTCCTCCCATAGTCCAAAGACATGCAGGTTAGGTACATTGGCGATCCTAAATTGTCCCTAGTGTGTGTGTGTGTGTGTGTGTGTGTGCCCTGCCTGGGATTTGCTCCTGCCTTGCACCCTGTGCTGGCTGGGATGACTCCAGCAGATCCTTGTGACCCTGTAGTTAGGATTTAGTGGGTTGGAAAATGACTGACTAACTTTTGTAATATTTTCTATACGGTGAAAACCACACAGTGAATTTTGGGGCCACTTCATCTGAACTGCCCTGTCCTTTAACGTGTGTGTGAAGGTCTCTTTACTCATCTGGGACAAGTCCCCCCAACAATACAAACACCATAAACTATGCTTCCTTCACAAGTAGAAATGGTACCAGATTAATCTCTGCTTCTCCATTCTACTCCTCAGAAAAGACTTGAATTTTACTCCTCAGTGTTACAGGCATCTCCTTTCTAAGCAAATACTCCACTTTCTTTAATGGCTTCTGCCTTCTTCACCTTCGCTGCTAAACTCCATAGTGACATTGGTAATTGAGATGTCCTGCCAGATCCCTTCAGCTAATGAAGATGTTGTGGCAGAGAAGTTAACTATTTGGATGTGTTCAGAGCTACACTTAGACGTGCTTTACAATTTCCATCATTCATCTTTTATGTCTCCTTGTTTAATTTGCTGGCTCTGGTACCTTCTTCGTGTGTCTGCTATGTTATGTAAATGTTTTAACTTCTTCCTGACGTTATTTATAAAAAAATCGCAAGGTGAAGCTTGCTTCTCTGACCAGCTATTGTAAGTCGTGCGAAAGCCACACATGTATGTTGGTAGGCTACAGAATTTCTAGGCCCTGCAAGGAAGCTGCTACTGTTTTAGCTTTGTTGTGATAACTTCACGGCTCCCCTTTCAGTTTTCTTTCCTTCTCATTTCTTAGCATGAATCCTATAATGGCATTAAGGTATTTACTCATTACCGTTGAGTCTACAGCCACAGTCTCAAGCATATTGATCTTTGCCCTTTCAATTGTTCTCCCTTAAACACATTTTGTCTTATGGCTTAGTGTTGACAGTTCCCTGCTCCCCTCTCTGCATTCACGTTGTGTTGTTGTGTATATGATCAGAAATGGACTTTTAGTACTGACAGTAACGATATAAATGTGTGACACAGCAATTTAGTAAAATATTTGATATAGTATAATGTACTTTTGTGGCAAATACCATCCTACAGTTCTTAAAATATAGAAATGTTTTATGTATTTTACAAGATCCTACCATTTAAATTAGCTTCAGTGTTACACAGTGCATCAGAGGTCAGGACCTTGTGGTCTGATGTCCCGTGTCTTACTCATACTGTCCATGATGTAGTGGAAAACTAGAGATAATAATAAAGGAACGAACGTACGCTCATAGATGATGATTCAGCCCCAGGTCTTACTTTCTGGCCTTCCAGCCTTTGTTTCTTCACTTCCAATTTCTCTTGTCAATGTGGCACAGTTCTTATATTCTTCTTTTCTGGGCTGACAGGGGTGATTTCAGATAATGAATGAAAACCATCAGTACCATTTATCAGCAAGTCGCTTCCAGGCAAATGTCTGCAGTTATTGACAAATGGCAGGGAGCAGTCAGCATGGGTATTGCTGGTAAGAAAATAAGCGAATGATTGCTTTCCATCTTTAACCGTTTAATTAAAGGTATCACTTTGTGAGTTTCCAATTCAAAGGTGATTGGGCTTAAATCACAGACAGGAGAATCACTTGCAGTATATGTAATATGTCAATGAGTGTAGGATATTCTGAGTGGGCTCTGTGTTGTTTTTATCCTTCCATTTAATTAAATACAGCATCTACATTTTGTAAATGTCATTTTGTCAATGTGTTCTTGTAGACCTCCTCCATCTACAATAGCTTTGATGTGATAAGCCAACCTTCCATTGTTAAACTGACTTTGCAGAAATGGCTGACAACCACTAAACCTATGAGAGCACTTATGGTAGATACAGAGTGGCACAGTAGACTGTTAAGCATTGAGAGCAGTTAATACTACAAAATAAAATGAGAAGTACGACCATCAAACAGAAGCTAAATGAAGAGCATTAACTAAACCTCTAATGTGCAGGACTTCATATTAAAGGAATACTCCACCATGATGTTTTTTTTTTGTTACATGTCTCTTGTTGTTTGTGCTAATGACCAAGAAAAATGTCAAGGTAATAAAGTTACTGACACAGGAGGATTCTATAGGAACCAACATTAATCAATACCAAACATCAATGGACAAAAATATCTCAGTTGGCACGTGTGGCATAATCTACAGTATATGTAAAAAAATCCACTGGTATGTTCTCAATGTCCCAAACAGATGTATTTAGGCTAAAACATTGACATGCCACTTCCAGAAGATTCTCTTGTGAACGTCTGCAGAGAGCACTAAAACTTGAACGATCTTTTGAACCATAGACCTGCTTCCCCCTTCTTCCCATGAAAGGATAAACAGCTAAGCAATTCAAAAGGAGCTCACATTAGAACGGTTGCTTCACAGGATCGACTGGAGTCAAGTGAGTCTGTTTTGGCTTGTAGTTAGGATGCCCCATGGGGGTTTCTCATGAGAGTATACATGGCATTGCCTGCCACAAGATGAACAGACTGCCGGTGATACAGTAGTCTTGCCCTATAGTTAACAGGGTCAATTCAATTACCTTTTTTATATTATTAATTAACTCCTTTTCTTGAGCATTTTCCACAGTATGCAGTGATTTCAGGAGAAGTCCCGATGGTACAAACTCTTGGTTAATCCGGACTGGATTTTCAACCAAGGGAAAAACTGTAACTATCAAGAAAAAAATAGGAACTATAAAAAGAATTAAGTTATGAGTGGTTTTCTGAAAATTGTATGATACGTTTACCAGCGTGAGCCGGCCTAGGTAAGTTTATATTAACAATGTCTTTGGAAACAAGAACATCATTGATATTGCGATTACAGTTAGTCCATGTTGTGGTAGCTGGCCCGAACACAGACAGGCAGACACGTTCATGTCACCCACAACACGTTTATTTACAATAGTATTTACAAAAGTGCACCACAAAACCCCCAAAAGTCCCCAAAGTCCTGGCCACAACAATGCCTTCTTCACTTCAGGCCGCCTCCTTGCCTCCTCCAGTAGGCTCAGTCCGCTCCGCTCCCGACTCTTGTCCCGAATGAAGGGAAGCGGCCCCTTTTATTATCACCCAGATGTGCTCCAGGTGGGTTCCGGCAATCACCCGCCGACACGCCCCTGTGTGGCGGAAGTGCCGGCTGCATCCCCGGAAGCACTCCGGGTGTCTCTGCTCTTCTTCCCCCCAGCACTTTCTGGTGTGGCGGAAGTGCTGAGGTCCAGGGCTCCCAAGGCGCGGGAACGCCCCCTGGCGGCAACCACGGGCCCCTACAGGGTGGAGCTTCAAAGCTCTGTGCCCGTGGCCCCCAAAGCAACCAGGATGGCGGCCCCCACATGATCCAGGGCGCGCATAGACCCTCCTCCGGTCCCTCAAGGCGTCCCGGCCGGGTCGTTGCCCCTGACATCCCTGACAATGTATACTAAGTGGCAGCTGCCCGCTGCACTGGATAAGAGCAACTGTGGTGGTGTGTCATTGTGGGCGATCAGTGATGGCAAGGGGCATGAATCGGGCATTCTTGGAAATGACACACTCACTTGCTATCATTCCTATTACACCAACATCAGTTATTATAGTCAGTTCATAGGAGACATTAGCATTGTCCATGACCACATCTCTCCTCCATTTTCAACCTGCTGTATTGTTTTGTTTCAATTGTGATTTTATTTATTTATCTGTGCTTTGGGTTAGCAGAGGATGGCAACAAAAACAAAGAGTGTTACAGCTTTTTTACATCAATAAGAGGGAAAGTTTAAAAAGACTGCTCTCGAATTAGTGCTGGCAAAACAAACTGCTTCTGATAAATCATAGGAAAGTAATTGAAAACTTTAAATGAAAACTGATATATTAAAGACAGCTCCCACATTACTGGGGTTTTACTGTTCACTAGCTTGTTTCAGTATTTTTGGGTAAATGTTTTTCTAGTCCTTGTGATTTACTTATTTATAGCCTTTATTACTAATGATGGTTATTGGCACTTACTTAAAAATATGGTTGCTGAATTCCATTGTTTTATTTTGTAAATTGTCTTGGATTTTGGATTGTGGTTCTCTTATATTAGTCTACAATACACACCTCACCCTCTTCGTTTATGGTGTTTGCTCAATTAATGTTTCGAACCACTTTCCATACATCTGTTTATGTTGCTGAATGTTCCTTGTTGTCTGGTGTTGTAAATTTGTAAAAGTCACACAGATAGAAGAGTCTTTTGAAAAGGCCAAGATACAGGCGAAGCGAATATCAAAGTTGAAGAACAATCGAAGATCATAAAAGCAGAGAACACATTGAACCAAATTAACTGTCAAAATAAAATCCAAAATCAATGTAAAATTCATATAGTCTTCAGCCCAAAATCAGAATTTGTACGAGTTTAGAAGTTTGAGAGGCTTGAGAATCCTGAATCTTGGTTACTTAACATATTCTGTCAGTATAACTACCATTGCATTGCTGGTATCGTCTGGCGTGACTGCTGGTAAACACTCCGTAGTAACCGATTGTCTGCTACACAAAATGGTGGTGGCCACGGCAGATGGTGCCTTGGGGAAACAATAGTAAATAATAAATAACTAATAATAACTTTCAAATTGCAATAAATAACTACAAAATGGAAGAGAAAGACTCAATGACTCTGCTTCTGATATAGATGTGAGCAACACTGGAGCACACAAGGAGAAGTCTTATCTCCTTTTCTCTTCACTCTGTACACCTCAGAATATAAATATCACACCAAGTCATGTTACTTGCAGAAATTATCAGTTGATTGTGCACTTATGGGTTCATTGATGAAGGGAATAAGAGAGAGTATAGGAGTCGAGTGGAGAACTTTGTTTCTTGGTGCAGAGAGAATTGTCTGCATCTTAACATCAGAAAAACCAAGGAACTGTTTTTTGACTTTCACCACACCAAAGAGCCTTTCCTCTATGTCCAGTCACTGTTCAGGGAGTGGAAGTATAGGATATCAACTCCTACAAGTACTTGGGGGGCCCATATCAACGACAGGTTGGACTGGTCTCTGAACACAGAGGAACTATATAAGAAAGAGCAGTAGCAGACTCTTTTTTTCTTAGGAAACTTTAATGTGGGAAGTGACACCCTTCACATCTTCTGCATCTCTGTGATGGTCAGTGTGATTTTTTACATTGTCGTGTGCTGGGCTGGTAACATCACTTCAAGGGAGGCCCACCAAATCAACAAGCTAATTAAAAGGGCAAGCTCAGTTATAGGACACACCCTCGACCCCCTGGAGGAAGAAGGAAAGGAGAGAGTTAAAACAAAACTGAGTGCCATTATGAACAATGCTGCGCATCCTCTTTCTGACACACTAACACTGAGGACTTTCAGCCAAAAAAATGACTCAGCAGAAGTGTGTCAAGAAATGCTACTGTGGCTCCTTTATACCAACAGCAATATGTCTACATAATGCCTCACTGGAACTGGGACTGTCATTCTGGTGTGTGTTCAGACAGTAGTGTGTGTGTGTGTGTCTATCTACCTATCTATCTACGGATTCATATTTTATTTCCACAAATATACTAAGAAGTAGGGCACTGGATGTTGGCAAGATGTACTGGGTGAGATTCAAAAGAGGGTTCACTGCCACCAGTCACTACACCAGAGCTGGTGAGAAGGAGCACTTCACTTATGGTCTCATTCAGAATTAAAGGCAACTGGCATCGCTAGTATACAGTACATCAGATTTTGTAGAGTAAACCTGTCAATGGCAAACAATGTCTCAAAGTTTAGCATTTAATCATGAAGGCATTGACATCTATACATGTTTATACTATATCGACCCCAGATATTTTTTTGTGACTCATAAATTCAGCTTGCAGTATTTTGATGGCTATTTTGTACGGCAAAGCTTGCATTTCTTAAACCAGGCCCCCAGTGACTGTGACCTTCAAAGCTTCTTCATGGTTTCTCAAAGCTCTCTGAAACTGTGTATAATCAGTCACTCTGTAGCAAAAAAATAAAAAAAAAATGGAAAAACATGAAAGAGAATCATGAAAAAATATTTGAAGTAGAAGTTATAGGGACTAGTTAGTATGTTCCTTAGCTTTATAAATTTCCCTGTGTTGTGTCACTTTCTTGTCTTTCCCTTCAACATTACCAGTATAATTTATTTCTTGTTCATATTGATAGCAGCAGAGAGAGGCCTAATAGTGCATATTGGACAGACATGCTAGAAAGAATTTGACTGCATTCTGCGCATATGGCAATGTCACTACAAAACCGACTACTTTATTTTCTCAAAATATTTTACTATGTCCCTTTTTCAACCCTAACCCCCAGCTTATTCAATAGATTGTTCTTCTATTTCAAGCTTCCAAAACTACATTAAGCTCACTTTATTATAAAAAAATTTTGGGAGAACAACAAGTCTTCCCAGTCTCATTTACTGTCAGAAATTCAGAGAGCTGGCTTACTTCAGGATATTGAAGAACACTGCAAAGACAGAGAGGGCAAAGATTGTTTAAGGATTTTTAAATTATTTAACAAAACCACACAACATGGAAAGGGCAGAGCCCTAATGCATTGAATACACCACCCAGATAGTGTGTAACAACTTGTGTCACCTCCACACATGGACCAGGTTCAATTAGGGGAAATGCATTCCTCTTAAAGTGTCACCTTAGAGCCACAGCACAGGCAAAATAATTACGCAAAAAACAAAAAACAATTACAGCATAAATGATAATTTTGTAATAATTTCAAAGAATCATTCTGCAGTACTCAACAAGCATGCTTTAGCAGTTACGGAACGCTCTGGGCCCTGGCTATTGTCTTGACCTGGTGTCACAGTACGGCCTCACTGTAGGTTCAGCCATTATGAGGTACTCAATGATAGGGTGTTGAAACTATTTTCTGTAATTTGAACATTTTAGTAGTATTGTAGGGGCGGCACGGTAGGACAGTGGGTAGCGCTACTGCCTTGTAGTGAGGAGACCTGGGTTCACTTCCCGGGTCCTTCCTGCGTGGAGTTTGCATGTTCTCCCCATGTCTGCGTGGGTTTCCTCCCACAGTCCAAAGACATGCAGGTTAGGTGCATTGGCGATTCTAAATTGGCCCTAGTGTGTGCTTGGTGTGTGTGTGTGCCCTGCAGTGGGCTGGCACCCTGCCCAGGGTTTGTTTCCTGCCTTGCGCCCTGTGTTGGCTGAGATTGGCTCCAGCAGACACCCGTGACCCTACAGTTAGGATATAGCGGGTTGGATAATGGATGGATAGTATTGTAAAGTAACCCAATCAAGAGTTTAACTAGGAGCTTTGCCACCTCTTACACTAAAAACATATATAATAAATATATTAAAAAATAAATATATGACTTGGAGACAGAACACTCTCTGTGTTTCCACTGAAGTCCAAGAAATACTGTCTTTCAGACTAACAAAGAATAGTATGAAAACAAAGGCAAGCATGCAATGTAACCATTGGTAACCATTACAGCATCATGTTATCCTTTTCTGTCCCCCCACCTAATATCCGTTGTCACACACATGTGATTAGGAAGGAGCTTAGTGGACCAAGTAAAGGTAATTACCCATCAGGCCAGGGGGTGGCGGGGTGCACTAAACCTACCTCTGTTATCTCTGCAGGTCAAATACGAGAAAACCTGCCTGTTTCAACATTAACGACGTCACTTCCGGTTCTGGTGCTCAGAAAGACATCACTTCCTGTTCCAGCCCTAGATGACATCACTTCCAGTTTCGATTTATTAAGCCGCCATCTTTTCCATTACAGTCCAAACTGGAACTCAACCCATGCACATCAGTGCCTTTCTTACAATCCTTTTTGCAGACAGGGACAATATATGGGTGGCTAACCAAAACCTTTCCATTGTGTTGAGACTCATTTTTTATTATAATATGGAGAAAGAGTCTATCATGGCACAATCACATTTAAGGTGGGACCAGTCCTGAATGGGGTATAAGATCATTGTAGGGCCAACTCAGGAACACATCTGTCTCCATAATGGGCAAACTGAGGAGTGCCAACTAACCTAAAAATACATTTTCGTTTGATTTTGAATATAAATGGGGCTATCCCAACATCCTAAAAATTTTCTCTTGTTCCCTAAGATTGACACATTAAAGAACTGATCTTTACCTGCCTCTTAAACTAACCTTTGTATTATCTGCAATTGAACTTGTATTTTTTTTGTGGGGAAGTCTTCTTCATGATTCTTGGAATCCACAATCCGTGATGGTCTGTTCATTTACTAATAGTGTATAGGAATTTTTTTTTAGTTTGCCATATTCATGCAATAAGCACATTAATGTGAGGATAGATTAAGACTGCTAGCCAGGGCTCTTTTACTGGCTTTTGTTTATTTTGTTATTTTTTAGTGACTTCTTGTGTGTTTTATGTTATTAAATATGTTTTTGCAAGTTTCTCTTTGTATTGTATTATTCAAAGATTTGTCATTTTTATTTAACACTGTGTATTGTTGTGTTATGCTGATGAGCCAAAGGGGGTGGGCCCACTAACACTGTATACTGTAGCTTTTAGGCAGCTTATAAAAGGCCTGAAATGCAGGCTGAGACATTAGCTTCTGCTAATCTTGCTCTTTAATGTGATGAAAGTTAGATTCTCTTTCTTGACTCTTTAAGTTTTTGGATTTTTTGCTCTTCCCTTGGTTAAAGATTTTCGTCCTTCAACTTAAATTTTGTTTGCTTTTAGATTGCCTTTGGAAAACAATATTTAGCAATTCCTTCATTAGTTTTTGATTTACCATTGTGTTTTG
This sequence comes from Polypterus senegalus, assembly GCF_016835505.1. Classification (NCBI taxonomy): domain Eukaryota; kingdom Metazoa; phylum Chordata; class Cladistia; order Polypteriformes; family Polypteridae; genus Polypterus; species Polypterus senegalus. The sequence continues at coordinate 83,032,120 of NC_053159.1, read as the reverse complement.
TTTTGAACCTTTTTGGAAAAAACATTTTTATAAGAAAAATGTATTTGCTTTGTTCATTGGACCGGGTCTTTAAAGTTCCCCCGTCCCTTTTTTAGAATTAATTGAGGCTGCAGACTCCAAGCCTAAATTTGACTTTCATGGTCAGGCATACTTTGTGTTTTGAAGCCTCTTTTGAATTTTGTGAACCCACATTTCTCCACACTATTAATATGGCTTAATTTTGCATTAGTAAATGATATTCATATACTTTGTGGCATAAGCAACAATTAGTTAGCTGCTATGAGTTTTCTACAGCCTTCTAGAATAGTGTCGTCAGTGTTCAAAATAAAGGAGATACCCAAAGGGGACAGCTTTCTTGTCCAAAACACTTCTATGCACAAACATAAAAAGTAAAAAAAAAAAAAAAAAAAAATGTTAGCATTTATGGAACAAGGTCAGGCTGCGACACACAAAGACAGTCAGTTTTGCAAAGCATACACACATTTTGCTACGTACATGATATTCGGTTTCAACAGAATTTGCAGTTATACGCTTATAAATTCAGCATTCCAGTCAGATGTTAAGAGGTCCCAATTTAATTAAATTGCACATCCTTGAATAAAACAAGATGGCCACCCAGTGTGCCCTAAAGCACTTTTTTTTCCCTGGCCTTATTGGCTGCCATGCTGTCCACCATTCACCTACTTTAGGAATGCAGCACAATTTCTAAACTCTTACAAATAAATAGACATTTTTATGACTCCTGCAACATGGATTAGCTGGGACTCACGCTTCACAGTGTTTTCCCTGGCCAGGACACCAAAAAATACATTTGCATTTTTATGAATATAATTCCTAAATGCTCCAGCAGTACATGAACAGGCTGTGGCATTTATAAAATGTGTTGATTTTCTTGCTTTTTATAACTGAAATCTCTATGAAATTGCTTGAAGTTTTTGCTGACACAAGTAATGCCTGAACCATACACACATTTTTTTTGGTATGCTAAATATTTGCAAAGTCTGAATTTATATAAAAGCGGAACACTTACTGCCTGTTTTGTGAAATCGACTGAAAGATAAAAATTGAGTCCCCAAGTCCCTGCTGTATTAATGGATTGCATTTAGCAAGATTTGACTACTGTTGCCCTGTTTATTATGAGACAATTTGAGGTTGATGAATTGAGGTGGGAGTATTGAGTATTCCCCTGCATCAGTAAAGGCACGGCAGTACAACACTGCCCTGGAGGGAGGTGAGTGCAGTCAAACATTTATGAAGAGCATGCATGAAAAATAGTCAGGGTGGAGGGGGCTGGAGAGCCAAAATGTCGACCCATCCTGCCCTAAAATGAAAGAAATGTAATGTTTCTAAACAGTCTTCCTAGCAAATATTGACAATCAGAGTCTTAGGTCAAACAAAATAAAATGAATACACTTTTGTGTTTTATCTGAACAGGCCATTTAGGTTTAAAAAATTAAAACACTTAAAATATTAATGCATGAAAAAATTCTGTGAGGGACAGACCGGCATCCTAGCCAGGGTAGACCCTCCACCCTTGCCAGGCTAGGAGACCTTGATAAAGGAAAGTCAGCAAGGAAGCTGTGATACTCCCCCTCTGTATCAGGACGTGCCAGTAGCAGCTACACTTGGGCCTTGGCCCCCCAGTTGTCACAGAAGGACACATTGGATCGGCTTGGGAACCTGGAAGAACAGAACATTGGGTAATTGGCTTGCTATTGGCATAGTGTCCCCCCTGTACTCCAGGTGGCAGCATCCTATCTGGTGAGCCCCTAGTATGGACCTCCACATGGCTGCATGGAAGGTGCGGTCCCCATGGGGCTGCCCTGTTAGGTTCTGTGGGGGCTACCAGGAGGAGATGTTGGATATTGATGGCACAAGGACAATTGTGGTGCCTGCTTCTTTGGGGCTATAGATTGAGCACCAGAAGTACTCCCAGGTTGGGCTTTTAAAAGAGAGCCCCCCCCACTTGACCTAGGGAGTCGGAGTTGGGTGATGAGCTGGTCAACACTCACCAGGGAAGACTGTAGGGAGAAAAGAAAAGAAAAGACTTGGATTGGGCCAAATGATGGTGAAGAAGCTTGATGTTTGAAAATCAAAATAACCTTTGGTTGAACCCAGGACTGTCCTTGTGTAGTTGGGTCTGGTGTTTGGGGCTCAGTGGTGCCCCCTTTGGGCCACAACAGATTTGTCAAGCCAGTTCTCAGTAAATTCCTTTAAATATTACATGAAATTGTTTGTTTTTCCTTTGGTTATCCTTTCTTGATACTTCACCTTTCAGAGAGAAGCTGGATCATTTCCCCAATCTCTAATTTCAGATAAAATACTTTGTGGCGGTCCTTATCTGGCCAAGACATTTAGACAATGGAAGGACAGGTGGAGAGAACTTTTTTTCTCCCTTGTACTGATAGAGGGCAGCCCCTTTGGCTTGCACTGGGGCCACGGGATTGAAGCATGGAAACTCAACCCTCCTGGGTTTGCTGGGCCCTGTTTGGCAGAACTTCCACCGCACCAGGAAGTGCTGCCAGAAGAAGGTCATTGGACACCTGGAGTTCTTCCAGGTGTCCCATAAAAGGAGGCCGGTCACCACCACTCAATGGCCTGAATCAGGAGGAAGAAAGACAAAGCCTGTGTGGAGGATTGGAGACGAAAAGGACTGTGCTGTAACTGTTGGCATTATTTGTATTGTGCTAAGAAGTGAGGAGCAAATAGAAAAGTGCATCCCCACAGAGGAATAAAGGTGTGTGTTGCACTGAAACTTGTGTCTCTGCCTGTCTGTGTTGGGTTAGGGTGACTGTGTGCGCCCGGGCTTCACAACATATAGAGAGACACATTAACTTTTTTTTCTTTACATACCTAAGCATATCCGAGGTCCCAAACTCCCTTTTAGGCCCGACTTATTAATGTCCCAGCCAAATCCCGGGCCTGACGTGCATTACACAATGTCTCAGCTTGCCAACCCTTACAGAGGTCATCAAGAGACTTGCAGAAATCCTTTCTGATCAGTAGTTAGAACTTCAAGCCTGAAAGGTATCAGCTAAATCAGGATGTATCCTCGTAAAGGGATGTGGCTTAGCCAACCTTTAAAAATAATTGCATTGTTTTGCATATTCCCATCATATCCCAAGTTAAATATCATACATTTTCCATAATATTACTCTTTTAAAACATGTACTTTATACAGATACCATTAACAGTATTCAAATGACAGAACACTTTTTTTGTCTACTTATTGTAATTAAGGCAAAGTAAATGCTTTGTTATTTTTTAAACAAATTATTAAATGTACACATAGTGTAACATTCAGGCCCATTGTGGACCTGAAGGTTCACTGTTCTGAAAATTGGAGCGTTTTTAATTTTTTTTTAATTCTTTAAAGTGACATACCTGTCCTGGGGCCCCTCCTTTTCATTATTTACCTCCTTCCCCTTGGCAATATCTTTCATAAATATAACATTAGCTTCCACTGTTATGCTGATGACACCCAGCTCTATCTCACTAGCAAACCTTCTGATTCCTTTCCACCCTCCTAACTTACTGATTGCATAGCAGAAATCAAATCCTGGTTTTCTTCAAATTTTCTTAAATTAAATACTGACAAATGTGAGGTTCTCCTCATTGGTACAAAATCAACATTATCCAAAACTGATCATTTTACATTTGTTATTAATAATTCCTCTGTCTCCCCTTCCCCACAGGTTAAGAGTCTGGGTGTCATCCTTGATAGTATTTTATCTTTTCAGTCCGACATCAATAACATCTCCCGGTCTGCATATTTCCACCTGCATAACACTAATCATATTCGCCCCTCCTTCACTCTCCACACCACTGCTATCCTTGTTCATAGCCTTGTCACTTCTCATCTGGATTATTGCAATTCCCTTTTCTTTGGTCTTTCTCGCAAATCTCTTTATAAACTTCAACTGGTCCAAAATTCAGCTACCCACATCATTACTAGAACCCCCTTTATTCACCATATCACTCCCGTTTTGCAGGCTATCCACAGCCTTGTCCCTCCATATCTGTCTGACTTCCTCCATGTTGCCATTCCCTCCCGTACCCTTAGATACTCTTCCTCCATCCACTTGACTGTCCCCTTCGTCCTTCTTACCGCTATGGAGAGCAGAGCATTCAGTTGCTCTGCTCCCCAGCTTTGGAACTCACTACCATCTGAGCTTAGAAATATTGAATCTTTTTCACTTTTCAAATCTAAACTTCAAACTCATTTGTTTAAAACTGCTTTTTCTCTTTGATTACAATTGCACTGTCTGATTTTAATTTTTGTATTTTAGTTTTGTTAATAATCTGTGTTTTATATATTGTTCAGTGTCCTTGAGTATTTAGAAAGGCGCCTACAAATAAATAAAAAGTATTATTATTATTAAATACTTTGCCACAGTGGTGCATGTGGTGTGTCATAAGGTTTGCTTAGAGCACTGCACTGTTGGTTATACTGTCAGCACATTTAGCAATTACCCGCAGGTACAGATGTGCAACTCTACAGCCATTTAAATAGCTCAGAATGAGGAGCTGTTTGCTGACAGGAGAGGCAATCTGATATGTAAAATAGGAAAATAATGTAAAGAAACTGCACAAGTTGAAGTGGTCTCTTTCCCTCAATCTAAATTTTAAAAATTAATCTAATCAATAAGCTGTACAGAATATTCCAGTGTTTTAAGGATAAGCGACATGTAAGAAAAAGTTGCTTAGAGTAGTTTGGAGCTAATTATCATATAGATAGATAGATAGATAGATAGATAGATAGATAGATAGATAGATAGATAGATACTTTATTAATCCCAAGGGGAAATTCACATAATCCAGCAGCAGTATACTGATACAAAGAAACAATATTAAATTAAATAGTAATAAAAGTGAAAAGAATTAAAATAAAATTAATGTTCGCATTTACTCCCCCGGGTGGAATTGAAGAGTCGCATAGTGTTGAGTATTGATTATTACAAAAATTACATTAGCTGAAAAAAATACCCTTTTTTTGAAGATTTATTTTAGTAACATACCCCTTAGGGAAACGGTGCCCTGGCAACCCTTTAAACTCTGCCTATGTAAAGGTATGAAGTAAATAAAAAAAAGTATGATGGAAAGGGCAGCACTATGAATCCAGAGTGATTAACAGCTCCACATCCAGAATTTGCAATCCCTTATTTTCTGGCATTCTGATTGACATCCCACAGACATGCAGGTGAGATGAACTGGCAACTCTAAATTGACCCAATGTGTATTGTGGTCGTCTGAGGGAATAACTGTCTCGACAAAAAAAAAATGTTGGGGTGCAAACCCGGCCATTCCAGTTTACTTGAAATGGGGAAATGAAAAACAAACACTTGATGGCTTCAGAACAGAGTAAAATAACATCCTAAAGTCAGCTCAGGGACAAAAAGTTTAAAAGTTCTTCTCAAGTTATAGAGGAGCTCTGTTTCTCTGGTCGCTTGCTCGTGGAGTGAGGCCTCCTTCCAGGTGGTAATGCTTTTATGGCCTAGGGACTGGAAGGGGCGGAGTTGGTTGCCCTCATTAGTCAGATTATCGGTTCATCGAAGGAAAAGGAAGACAACACAGTTAGCCACAAAATCCCCTTTTGGTGTGGGCTGGAACTACATACTTGGAGAGCGACACTCTGTGACCACAGAGTGAGATAAATCTATATCTGACATCCAAGTGATCCTGACCTGGAACAAATAAATCTGTAAATAGCGAGAGGGAAAAGATGGATTATGACACAAGACACAACTTCTGCATAGATATCACTGTGTAATTGCTCTGAGTGTACATTTGTTTGGACTAATAACAGGGAATATGCAAGAAATGACCTTATAATGAAATGAACACACACCTCAATGTGACTGTCACCAATCAACTTTACATGTACTTCTGGATTCTTCTTTGCCACGTGCGGTCAAATCTCAGCTCATGACTTACTGTGCGCTTATTTCAAGTATTTGGAAAACATTACTTCATCTCACACCCACTGCCAGCAATGTCATCAGGGATTTGAATAGCGCTAAACAGGGCTATTGATGTATTTTTATGTGTCTGTTGCAGTCTGAGGGTTATCACATTATAGGTAGCTGTAGGTGTTCATGCATTCGTTTGATTCTGGTATATTAAGGTCTTGGTTAAGATGAACTTTGCTATGCCTGAATGAGAAATTCAGTTAGGTCTTGTGTGTCATAGTTGTGTAAAGTTTGTCTTTAACATTAACAGCTGAAAAAAAAACAGATAACAGAAGGGGTATTGGAGATACAATTTGAAATTTCTTGTTTATTGACAGTATGTGCTGAAAACAAAAGGGAAAATAATGAGAATGTTAAAGATTAAGGAGTCACCTTCGGCAAAGCTGAATTGAAGGATGACTGGAGAGAAAATTCTTTTTTAAAGGTTTGAGACAAGTTAGGATCCACAACCAGGTAAAGTTCAAGTGAAGGAAAAAGGCAAAACCAGTACCAGTAATAGAGTGAAAAACAAAAATTGGAGAAGTATGAGACCTTTCCCCAAATATGCAGATACCCCGGGACTGGCAATGGTGTGCCTTTGCCAACATCAATATGGCTATGGAAATAACTTTGAACACTAATACTGCATTCCGTTTCAACTGGGTAGAAGTAGAAACCATATGTTTCTATGGTTATTTTTATATATTTTAAGCCCTTATAAACTCTCCCACACTGTTTATAAATATTCCCCGCAGAGTTATACAGCATAATCCCTTTGTATTCTCTTAGATATTAGGTAAGATTCATTGAAATTATGCATATAAACACACTGTTTATATACAGTAAAACCTAAATATTATTTTAAAGATATCGAGTGTCTCCGATATCACATATGTTACAGCCATTACGATAGACAGGCCACCAGCAATAAATACCTACAATGCAGGAAAAATTGTATACAGTAAAATGTGTGTACAGTGACACTAAACGTACGTACATGTACTAAGTACTGCATGTAGAAAATTAATTATGGTTACTCACCAACAATGTCACAATGACTTGTCCAATAACGATGAGTTTAATTTTACTGCACAACTATCCAAAACTTTTACCTTTTCGGCAATCGTTAGCATCTTCCGATGGCGCTTGGGCACGGCCCCTAAAGCAGTAGCAAGATCAGATTATTTTGGAGCCATAACGAAGGGCTTGACTATGCACAAAGATAAACACAAAAGAGCACAAAAGTTAACTCTTTACACAGTGAAACACGTTGATGCTGAATGAGCGAGACGAGACTTCCTGGTTAACACAGCGGAATCGAATTCTGCTCTCCGTTGCTGAGCCAGTCAGCACACAGGAACTTAACTGTGTGCTCTGATTGGTTATCTTCTCAGCCATCCGCCAATAGCGTCCCTTGTATGAAATCAACTGGGCAAACTAAATGAGGAAGCATGTACAGGAAGTAAAAAGACCCATTGTCTGCAGAACCCGCGAAGCAGCGAAAAATCCACGTTATATATTTAGATATGCTTACATATAAAATTCGCGATAGAGTGAAGCCGCAAAAGTCGAAGCGTGATATAGCGAGGGATTACTGTATACACGTTACTGTCCAACTTCTATCTGTGGACATGCTGCCACAGTATTTGGATATGCAAAATACCTCATGATGTGCTGTTATCAACTGCTATTTATTCCAAAAAAAAGCCAAAAACAACAAAAGGTTTTCCTGGAGGCAATCATGTTGGATTCACAAATGTTTTACTGGAGCATGGTCAACTCGAGTGTGACGCTTTTCCCAGCTCTGACACCTGACCTCCAAGGTAAATGAAACACAGCATTAATGTTGGTACCAATGTGACAGAACACTATACCAGATGCCACAGAAATTATGTCACTGTAAAGTACAAAAAATTAAAAGAAAAAAAATCAACAGTACAAATTTGAAAGCACTCAAATGAGTTTCAGAATGATCAAACCCCAGAATCAGAACATCTCATGCTTAGGCTAGACCAGTGCTTCTCAATCTCTTGCTAGTGCCATCTTATGGGATCTTCTGGGCTATAAATGCTGGTGACTGAAAGGCATTGACCTAAGAACAGGTTGGAGGTGGGCCCAGAAGAACTTTCTCCCCCTTATTAATAAAATATGCAACCTGCCAAAAACCTTTAAAGGAAGGGAGGCACAAGTTATTATAACATAAACAGAGTACATCACGAGAACCAGTTTTGGATTAATTTTGAAAAATGACAATTAAATAATTACCACAACTGTCTACACAGAGATCTGGTACATCCAATATGTAGAGTTGCCTCAATATTCTTCCCCAGCCCCTTTAAGACTTACAACACAACCTGTATATAGCACAGCTTACCTCTGAAGATGTATTCTGTTTTTTATCAGTTTTCTGTTGTACAAGAATTTGTCACTGCTAGAATTTATAGTTGAGACAATAAGTGGAATACTCAAAGTTTTGATGAATTCTTTCGGGGCATGGTCTGTATAAAGGTGCTCCACAGATACTTGGTTAACACAAATGACTAAACTCTCTGCCATGATTATATGTCAAAGTTTTACTTATTTTGACAAGTCATGTGTTTCTAAAAACAGGAATCAAACTAAATGAGAGTAAAAACATTGGAAATTTGTCAAATATAATGACTGCATTTTGAAAGATTTCTGAAAAATTGACTTTGTTGAAATTATTTCCAAGTAGAGTACAATTTAATATTTTAGGTGATAGTCAGATTTGTATTTCTAGGTATGTGTAAAATGAACCATTTCCCAATACTTTTTATTATATGGCATTGTACATGCAATATTTTCCTTCTAAATTACTGTTTTCATCACATGTGCTTTAGAGAAAATGATCAAGGGCCTCATGCATAACGCCGTGCAAAGAATTCACACTCTAACATGGCGTACGGACAAATGCGGAAATGATCGTACGCACAAAAAAAATCCAGATGCATGAATCTGTGTGAATGCCAATTTCCACGTTCTTCCACTCCGTAAATCCCAGTCTGCGTGAAAAGTAACGCACGCGCCTGCTGCCACTACCCAACTCCTCCCAGAATTACTCCTCTTTGAATATGCAAATCAATATAAATAGCCCTTAAGCTCAGCATTCTGTGAAAAGGCAATGGCAAATCACGGGGGAAAATATACAAATTTCAGTGAATACCAAGAGGAGGCAAGGAAAAACTTAACATTTCTTGGTTTAAACAGTGGTATAAACAACAAAAGGAAGTTGATTGAATGACAAAGAGTGTCGGAGAAACTCGAAAGTTCAAGTTCAGAAAGCTGCACAGTGCCCGAAATAAAAAAGAAGTTGTCAGATATCAAAGTCGTAGCCCACCATCTGAGTGTCATATGGAAGCTATTAGGGTACAGAGAAAAGAAAAAAAAATAGGCACACAGTGGGGAAAAAAGCTTGAAATGTCAACTTTAATCTCAAAATTTCCACTTTAATCACGTGGTTTATTTTGTCATTAAAGCAGAAATTTACCATCCTTATTTTTAACAAGCCTTGAGTTGCCCATGAGGAATTTATAAAATTTTTAAAATGATTGGAATTTTGGCTGTTAAAATTCGAAAATCTCCATATCCTTATCATTGGTAAAAATTGAAAGCCATACACCAATCACCATTTGTGGAAATAGTGCACACACTTTTCTACCCCAGAATCATCACTTCCATTCTGGTAGTGAGCAATGCAGATATAGACGATAATAGTCTTGGCTTTTTCACTTCACCTTTTGAATTCAGCTTTATCTTCTTGGTGAAAAGACAGTTCATTATAAATGTTATTCCTTTCCTTAATTATTTGTATTTGTAATTCTAATTCACCATAACTAAGTAAATTTATTCAAAATCGAAATTACAATTTCACGTTTTCTATGCGAGATCATATATTCGATTCTTCTTTCAGCAGCTTGGTTAAACAAGAGATTTCATCCATCCAGGTACAGTCCGTCATATTTAAGTGTGAGTAAGTATTGCTTTGTAATATATTAAAGGAAAATATTGTTATTCTTTAATTTGATATTTTAATAATGATTTTATCTAGATAAATTCAGGGATACCCATTATGCCAAAAAGAAAGTGAAAGTTCACAGACTACATAAACAACAAATATCCTTGTTTTTGAAAGGGCAGAACTGAAAAATGAAGGGGCAAATGCTTACAAGGTTCAATTTCAGTAGCATGCTGTGTAAAATTTTCTATTCATATTTATCCAAGAACCCAGATTTACTGAGAAAAATAGCTTCAGTGAAAAAATATAAAAGAATGTAGATAAATGCAAATAAACTAAATTGAAAAGGGTAAAATTATTTTTATTTTAATAAAAGTAAATTTACGATGTGTATCATTATTAAAGGTTTACGACAGTTAAAATAACCAAATAAGAATGGAAGGAATGAAGTCTATTAATTTAAGAGGTGTGACAATAGGGGGTGCTGCCGCTCTTCAAACCCTGCAGACAAAGGTCCAGGACACCAAGTAGAAGTACTAGAAATAATTTTAATTTCTTCTTTTCTTTGATATGGTGCCACAGTGCACCACTACTACCACAATAAACAATAAATCAATAATTACAAATACAATAAATCCTCCTCTCCTCCCAGCAGCTCCGTCACACTACCACCCAACTCCTTGCTCAGCTTGCTGGGTCTCCCATAGTCCTTTAAATAGTCCTTGACCAGGATAAAGACTTATATTTTTCTTTGGCCCAGAAGTACTTCTGTTCTGCTGTCCCTGTGACTTGGGAGTACTTCCGGGCTACAGGGAAAATAAAAATCCCCGCGTCTCCCTGCAGCGTCACACAATGGCACCCAGCAGGGCTATGAAGCCGAACTCCATCTCACATGGAGACCTGCAGGAATTCGGGGCACCTCCATGCTGCAGGGGAGACGCCATCTAGCGGCCTGGATGTGGCGGCCGGGATGAGCTGCCGGCCGTCCATCACAGAGGCTTGACATATTCAAAATATTTAATGGGTTATTAGTTTGCCAGTGACTGTGATTGTGGCCATCATATATAATTATTGTGATAAACTGTTACTAAAGGTTTATATCATTTTAAGAAAACCATAAGACATAAGTCAAGAAGTAGGCTTCACAGCTACACAGGCCCCAAAAAATAAAAAAAAATGTTTATTGAACTAATTTTCTAAAAATATTTAGAAAGGGAAGGAGGGGATCTGTAAAAGAAAAAAACCTTTTCCAAAAAATACAACAGATCTTTCTTTATATTCAAAGTTTTCATTTGTACACAAAGCAGTGGGTCTAATCAAGAGGACTTAAAGAAGATTACCCTTAAAAGGCATACATCGAGCAAGCAAAAGAATTCCACAATTCCAAAAATCCTATTTTATAACAAAGCTCAAAACCAGAAAGTCAGAAAGAAGACTTCTTACAACAAGAATTTAAGAATCCAGAAAACAAAATCCAAAATTGAAAAAGAGAGTCAATAAGTAGAAGTCAGTCCAAATGCCACAGCAGCCATCTTGTGGTCTGCTAAGCTCTTAAATAGCACTGGGGACCCGAGGACAGCCAACCCCACGCCCTCCAGCTGTAACATGAGGTGACCTCATCCCATTAGGCTCAAAGTAAAGAAAAACTAAAATAAGGAACCAATAAATGCATTATTAATGTGAAATAAGCAATAAAAATTAATATGCAATACATAAAACAGGAAGAAGGAAAATATTACAAAATTTTAAGTCCAAAGATGAAAAAATGAATTGGGGGAAAAAAAATAAAAAATGAGCCAGGAATAAGCCCATGAGACCATTGTGATTTCCTGACATGTGTAAGCTATTAGGAAACAAAGATTTGCTGGACGCAATTTAGAAGAAAATTGTATGACCAGAGAATCAGTATGTATTTAACTCAGCGGATCCTGCTGAATAGTGCTGAATGCATGCCTGACGTGTTCACTAGATTTTGGCGTTGCTCCCAAGGTTTCAAGATATTGTTTAACGTTACTGACAGAGCACTCTCAAGACGTCGTTCTGCTCTTTATTTGAACTTTGTGGTGGTGTAGTGTTTGGGGAAATCCTCCCTGGTGCTAAAATCAGAGCAACTGGGTGCAACGCATTCATTGCTTTTGGCCTACTGATTTTGGGTACTGATTATTTCAGTATCTATTAAAGAGAAGTTTTCAGTATTTTTAAAATCTAAATTATTTTTTCACAATAATGGTATATATTAGTTTGCCACATGAAATTTCATACAAAAGTGAAGTGTTTTTTAAATGTTTTAAAAACTACCTAGCCTTGAATCGTATTTCATAATGGAGTTAATGGATACCAAAGTTCCACTGTCAAGAAAAGCCTTAAAAATGACTAAGCACGTCCACTTGGAAGCAGCAAAGGTTTTGATTTTTTGAAAATGTGTCATCCATGTTTCCGAAGCATGCTTGTACCACCAAAATTAAGCTGGAAAGAATTTATTTTATCAGAAGTTCTTGGCACTACCTACCTCAAGATCAGGATATGTGTCTTGCTCACGTCAAGGTGTGCATTGGCTGTCGCGGGTGGAACTCTGATTTTGTGGCGTGCCGTGTGCACACATGCTAAAAAGAAAAAAAAAAAAAGTGTGCAACAGTACAGAGCCACAAACCAATTATTGAATTTTTTGAATGCATGGTGAGTTGGTCTGAGAATAGAGTACTTCTGACCATTATATCACTTCCTAAAGTTCTGAAGGTGACTGCTGTGCCTCAACGTTAGTTTAATCAGGTTTGAAAAATGGATGGAGTGTTGACTTTGAGTACCTGTTTGGTGTAAGGATGAGCTTAAAAAAGGTCAAAATAAAATAATGTCCAAAATATTGTGAGAGAAGAAAAAGAAAGGAAGGCAGTATCAACATCAGGGATAAAAAATGCCCAAGCAAGCAGGAAACACAAGGCAAGTTGCGAGTAAAAATCCATCCATCCATCCATCATTCAACCCGCTATATCCTAACTACAGGGTCACGGGGGTCCGCTGGAGCCAACCCAGTCAACATAAGGTGCAAGGCAGAAAAAAAAACCCCGGGCAGGGCGCGAGTAAAAATGACAGGCAAAAAGCCACAAAGGGATGACTGTGTGGGGGACGATGGGGTCCGGTGATGTGACTCAACAATGCCAATTAAACTTAAATGGTAGTGAAATTAAAGTTTTTCAGAATCGAGCAAAATGAAATGCAGCCATGAAAAACGAAAGCTGTTTTTCAAAAACTATACAATAGATGAAACTACACATATAAAATGTATGTGTCATTACAAAAACTGCATAGCACAATATTGATTCTTAATATTAATGCAATAATCGGAAGCTCAGCACAGGGCTCAGACGTATCCACCCTGTGTGTGTGGCGATGGAGGCCACTGAGTGGCAGTATGCCCTGCGTATGTGCCGCATGCTCCATCACCAAATCCCTGAGAGCACAACCACAAAGGAAGCAATGAATAATCGTTTTCACAAATGTTCTCCACAAGTGGCAGCATGTGTATGTATGCATGCGGCATTGCCTATAACTTAGGATAGGGTCAACATCAGGGATTCTTTGATATAAATAAGTTACAAACTAACGTTTAGTGCTGGAGGCTGCAGGCTGCTTGGTGGAGTATCACCAAGTGGACAAGCCAGGGCTCCTTACTGCCAATTTGATGATTTCTTCCACTGCTCAAACTTAACTGAGAATTGCAAAAAACATTTGAAACATGTCATGCTGTTACCTTTATCCCCAATGTCTTATTTTTTTACAAGGAACAAAATTCAGAGAGCTATCAGGAGCCAAACCTTTTGCCTGTAGTAAAATGATGGCAGACCTGAAGCTACAGGATAAAGCTTTGCACGGGGTATGTTGACTTTTCATTTTTTGCAGCTGTTATGTGAAATATCTTTTTTGAAAAAAATACCTTTTAGGGTAATTTCTGGTGAAAATAAAAACAGAAATCTAACTTGATGAAATAATTTGCATGTCACAGAAAAAACATGGGGATTCCAGAGATGCCTAAAAATCCAATGAAAAACTTTGAGACATTTTGACATTCCAACTCGCTAACTTTAACATGAACAGCCAATATTCTGTAGTCTTTGTTTCCTTGACATAAATGCTGTCGCTGTAGATAATTTCACTTCTAGTGAGATTTTGCATTTGGGGATGTTCAGCCCTGCCACAGAAGTCAGGGTCTGCAGCTCACACGTTGTCATTCCCTGTCCCACGGCCCACCAATCTCAGCATTGCCCCTCCAAGAAAGGCTAAGATCAAAGTCTGCATAGTCCCTGTGCTCTGTTAATACTGATAATAATGTTGAGTAATAAAAAATAGTGTAGATGCCAATATTAATTTTAATTTTAATAATAGCATTGATAATGCTAATAGTTCTACTGAAATAACAACACCACTTATACAAATAATGATAATTCATTAAGAATGAAGATGGAAAAAAACAGCAGAGAGAATAAAGTGCTGCACAATAAGCAAAATAAAAAACAAAAAAATAAAAAAAAAAGCTAAACAAAGCTAAAAAAGGAAAAACAAGCAAAACAGTAATAAATAAATAAACAATTTAAAAACAGGAGGAAAAATAGATCATCACAAGACAAAAGAAATAATAATAATAATAGCATATCAACAGTAACAAATAAATGAAGAATATTGATGCAATGAATAAAAGGCATGAAATGATGTTAATGAAATCAGTATAAATAGAAATGGCTGAAATATTAGTATATTAATATATTAAGTATATTAATTAATGGTAATATTACATACATATATATATATATATAAAGTAGAACATATTAATAATAAAGAAGAAGCCGTATAAACTTTGTATTACAATTTTTCTTAGATTTCTACCTTAATAAAACGATAAGCGTCAGTGCTTCTCTGTCTGGTTGATATTTCTCTGTCATTCCAACAGATGACGTAGCACAAACATTTTTTAGTAATCAAATGCATTACATTTTATTATTCCATAGATGGCAAATCACAAATATTAACACTACTTTTATGGATCCCATACCAAATGGCATATAATAGAGGCATATGCATGACATTGTTCACTTTAAACGTTAATGCTGAGGTCTACGTTGATTACAACGTGTCTTAGACAGGTAGAACAGCTACACAGCTATACTATCACATGTTACATTAAGTAGTATTTTTCGCCTATCAAGTTTAGGTTGCTGAAGCCAATGCTTGTATTGATCAGTAAATCCATTTCCAGTCTGATCCAGTTCATTGTAGGATCACATTCAGGTTGTCAAGAAAGCATTGAAGGCGTTTTTCTTAACTTCTTCTGGAGTGTTAAATGTGTAGATGTGGCCCCACCGTAAAACAGTCCATATCTGATGCATGCTTTCTGAAATTTATGTTTAATATGGGTAAAGAGGCAGCAGTTTCTGGAGAAGTGTCCAGATAGATATAAATGTGACTATTTTCATAAAGGATTTTCCCCCATTTCTTTTCTTTCGCACAGAGTGGTAATGAGAGCTCCCAGGCTGCCTCCCAGTCAAGCGATGAGCTCTCTCATTTTCTAGCCTCTCAGTAATAGCATTATCAAAGATTTCTATTAAAGAGTCGGAGATAAATTTGTTTGGATTTATTTCCTTTGTAGTTTATTACAAGAACATATATCTTCTACCATATCTTCCAATTACATTGCTTATTTCAAAACAATTTACATTTATTTTCTAGGGCCAACATAATTTAATCCATTGAACCCATTATATGTTCAGGTTATTCTTCACGAGATGTTAACATGTCCTTTGGATCATTGAGCTAAGCACCAAATAAATTGGGTTCCCTCTTCAATTTTCTCATCTCACTCTTGATTTTTTTAGCACATTGTTATTCTCTATTATCTTAAAGATCTCCTCAAGATTCTCCTCAGATATTTCCTCTTTCATCTCTTATTGGATAATACCAATGCTCCGATTTATATTATCCATTAGCTTACTTAATAATTTCTTGGCTGGAAGTCTGGAACAGTTTCGGTGTGTTCTGTATGGTCTTTTGGTCCATGCTTCAGACAACCTCTTGAGATCACTCTTAAGGAGTCCTTCTCGCTCTACTTACTTCACTCTCATCAAGTCCCAAACTGGTAGTCTGGCTGCTGACTTAAGTGTGCCCACTAATCCTGAGAAGGGCCTGTATATATCTCAGACACCCTCCTTTGCTGCACCCACCAAGACATGTTTCAAACCATAACATGTCACTTGCTTTGGCTTAGGGTTCTCTCTCTTTCTTAATATACCCCAAACTATACTAAGGTGGTGCTTGTACAGTGTTAAACACAGATGAAATATAACTACTGTATTTTAAAAGGAAACATTGCCATTGGAGTATATTGAATTTTACAACGCCGTACCAGGGACATTACATCATAGTTTTTTTTTTTACTTTGGGATTGTTCTGAGGTTCAGGTTCATCACGCTATAAATTCAAATGACTGCTTTCTTTCTCTTGGACCCAATTGCTTTATCATGGGAAAGGCATTTTGAAGCACCTTTCCTAAAAGCATAAATCCCTTTTTATTAACTGCATAGGATCTTTTCTGGTAGACCACAGTTATATGTTACATTTTTCTGCTATTCTGCTTTGTATGTTCTGTGACAGTAGGGGTTGCTGTTGCCCCATGAAACCCGCAGACAACACGTCCAGACACCAGGTAAAAGTATCAGAAGTAATTTTAATTTCTTCTATATTGTGCTCAAAGCACCTCCACAATATTCAATAATCCACAATAAATCAATAATAAGCAATAATCAATCTTCCTCTCCACCCAGCAGCTCTGTCACTCTCCCTCCCAACTCCGGCTCAGTCTGACGGGTTTCCCACAGTCCTTTTTATAGTCCGTGACCCGGAAGTACTTCTGTCCTTCAGTCCATACGATTCCATAGCACTACCGGTTCAGATGAAAACTCTTCTTTTTCTCCAGCCCGGAAGTACTTCATGTCTTCTATACCCCTGACTAGGGAGTAATTCCAGGCTATAATAGAAACACTTGTGCCTCGTTTCTCTCCCCAAAGACAATTTGTTGTCTTTGATTTAAGGCTCATTAATCTTACTTGTCCCTTCTTCCACTACAACGTTTTCATTCTGGAGCAAGGGCACATACCATCTAAAGTTTTCTTGTATCCAAAAAGAACTCTTGTAACTTAACCCACACTTCTGATGTCACAGATCAAGTACTGTACTCAGAAACATCGCTTCTAAACCTATTCAGAAGTGGCATCCATGCATTCGGTAATGTCATTTGTAAACTATGTCAGAAAGAGCAGCTTCACATTCTGAAGGTAGAAGGTAGTTCTAGAAAGGTTGTGCAACCAGTTACAAGATGATCCTAGCATGGTGTTTCCAGGATCCCTGTAACCAATGGGGCATGCCCTGCACCAGCAGTTAACAGAAGTTCCTAAAAACTCTGACGAAGCGGGGGTAATAGTGAAGCGTGGCTGTAAAACCATGCAGCGTAAGAGCAGGTTTTATTAGAGAACACGGGCATTCCTAAAAACTATGGACTTACAATGCCTCAGGGTCTTTTAACACATTTTTTCACTTGGTACATACTCACTATCAGAAGGCTGCCTTCTTCTTCTAATGGACGAGTTCAAGCTCTTCCCTTAAAGATACTGAATAGCCAATTAGCACAAAATTCTAGATGTTTCAAATACACCTGAAAACAAATGCATCTTGAGCATCTGCAAATATGGTTTTATACTTTCCTGAGCATATTTTTTTATTTTACATTATGAGTCATTGTGTTTTTTTATTAAGAAATTAAGATTTTGAGTTTTACTCTGAAAGGTAGCAAGTTTTCATTTTCACAATACATTTAAAGAATATTACCATTAAAGAGAATTTATTGTGTGGCCAGGTGCAGGAATGACAGGTTATGGAAAAGATGAAAAGTTGGGACATGAACTGGGTTGTCCCTTTGAATTAAAACAGTCCAACAAATAAAAACACCTCTCACTGTGAATAGCCTCTCGGGCAAAACAACAAAAGCATTCAGCTCTTTGCCACAGAATAAGGGGTCGATCACTGGAGCTCCGTCCGTCAGGTCACTCTGAGTGCAAAAGATGCCTCCTTCTGAGCAGTGGGGCTTCTTATATTACACAAACTGGAAGAGGCAGGGTAAGTGCCCTCACTGGGCAGTACTGTGGGGCGAGAAACATAAATAATGTTAGCATTGATACCCACTGACACCCTGGCAAGTTATCACATACCTTGATTGAGCTTGTGAGGAGACCAGACCCACCGATGTACACACATTACAACTATAATTCTAGTTTGTGTAAGACTGAGCAAAGTGAACCACAAGGTGTTCCTGGAAATGTTTAAATCAAACATCCATCCATCCATCCATTTTCTAACCCGCTGAATCCAAATACAGGGTCACGGGGGTCTGCTGGAGCCAATCCCAGCCAACACAGGGCGCAAGGCAGGAACCAATCCTGGGCAGGGTGCCAACCCACCGCAGGACACACACAAACACACCCACACACCAAGCACACACAAGGGCCAATTTAGAATCACCAATCCACCTAACCTGCATGTCTTTGGATTGTGGGAGGAAACCGGAGCACCCGGAGGAAACCCACGCAGACACAGGGAGAACATGCAAACTCCACGCAGGGAGGACCCGGGAAGCGAACCCAGGTCTCCTAACTGCGAGGCAGCAGCGCTACCACTGCACCACCGTGCCGCCCTAAATCAAACATTATCTGTGCTAATATTTTTGTTCATTGTGATGAATAGCTTCTTGATCAAAGAGTTCATAAGGAATTAGATTTACAGGGGAAAATAACTCTTCAATATCCAATGAAATTAAAATAATATTTCTTTTGTTGTAAAATGTAGCAACATAACTTTCAATTTTTTATGTCTGACCTCTCCCAAGTTCTTGTGAAAATGGAGACGTCAGTGTACAGATACTCAGGGGCTCACGACAATAATTCTGATCAGACCTCTGTTAATGTACAAGAATATCCACCACTTGAAGCTTCTTCCTAGTTTGTTGCTCGTTCTGAACATATAATAGTATTTTAAAAACAGTAATTACAAAAGCAAAGATTACATTTTTTAAATAAAGTAATAGCTGCTCCCCTTGAGCTTCTTCGACATCCTGTTATGCAATGCCATTTTATAGCTTTGACTTCCAATATTTATTTTTATTGCATATTGTTCTATCTTCCTCAAATCAAATGTATTTTCATGCATTTTGCCACAGGCATGAACCTTTTAACACAACTGACATTACAGAAACCTAAAGAGGCTTGCTTTCACAACTTCATTTTCAACATAGAAAAAAGGCATTTAATTTATAGCACCTCTTGCAGAGTACAGAACATTTGTAAACTAATGTACCAGTTACTGCTCTGCTCTTTCATCTTAGGCACCCATCCGCTTCTTCTAAGTGCGTTAGAAATTTTGCTGGCAGGCTAAAAGCATCTTAAATTGCAGCTTTGTGCTGCACTCTTAAACAGCCCTGATTAGAAGCTTATAATTTACGCAGTCACGTGTTACTAATGTTCACATATTTTGACGCAGTTAGGACATTTGTTTAAAACTATATAGGTCATTTATTTGTTCCACTATTCTTATACTTCGAGTGAAACAGGAGGAAAAAAGCTGTCCGTGAAACTGTGGATTGATTGTCTTAAAATCAAGGACCTTGATTTCATTTAAAACGTGATGAATTTTCAGGGTTTCTGTCTGTAGCTCTATTTTGTGATTCATCCTGTGTGCATATGATCTAGGAAAGTGAAACACGTTCAACCACAGTAGGTTGCATGTTTTTACTAATCATGTAGTGAAATTCTTTGTTGTATGGTGCCCATTTTGGAACTAACTTCCTCAAAGCATTGTGGATTATAAATATACACACTTATTGAGCCCTTAAAGAATGTTAAAAGCACAATAGACAACAAACAGTGCAGGGTAATTAACAATCTCCAACAATTGATCCATAAACTATATACCTTTATAATATAATACATCAGTTAATGAATCCTCAGGCAAGGAATCTCCTTTGTAATAAAGATAACATAAAACATACAATGGTGCATGAGTAAGTTCAAGTGCCTATCTGCTGTGCTGGAGTGCCGTGGAAGTCAACATGGAATTGTCACTGTAAAACCAAAAGTTTATTATAAGTGCTTACATATTTCACAAATTCTATAGATACGATTTTTATAAAGTAATAAATATAATTTGATCAGTGTGTCACTGTGTCATCAGCAGTTTCTTTTGAAATTAAAATGCAGATTTTAAAAAGGGTAGAAGCTGGATAAAAGAGGTTCCATGTAAAAGAATCATTGGGAGTAGTAGCTGAACATGAAAGGAGCCATTGCAGAGCATGAAAGAGGGAACACGGATGGACAGCTTTTACATACAAGCATTTAGAAGTTGCTTCTTAACTGCTGAAATTCACTGGCAGGTGTCCATAAGGATCCTGCATTTGCTCAGCTCACGAAGTTGGTGAAAGTGAGGCAGTGTGAGGTGCGATGCGGAGTTGGTGGTGTGAATGTGCAGGCAGTGGATGAGGCAGATGATAGCAAATGGGATGGCATAGAAAGGAGCTGGGGAATATCGGGGTGGCAGAAGTGGTGACACTGGAGCCAACCTCCCTTCCCCCTTGTAACAATATGTATCCATTTTCCTGTTTTTGTACTTCCATCTCCGATTAGAAACTTATAATGAACTAAAATCCTTGACCACATCTACTTAGTTTGTGCAGAACTGGATGCAGTTATACCATTCTAATTCGTATTTGTTAATTAAGTTCTTTGTCTTGTCAGGTGGGTTTTAAATCTGAATGCGATCAATTTGTTGGAACATAACCAGTCAGGAGGAATGAATGAAATGCGACAAGAAAAAAAACACAATGTAAAAACACTGTGCCTCCCTGGACCTGCCTACATAGTTTCAAATCAAGTCATTTTCGTACCAAAGTACTGCACGCATGCACTCTGTATAGAATACATTACAACACAACTTATTTTTTGTATAGCACTCATCACTGAGTGTAGACAGAGAGCCTTGTCAATAAATACATTATGTTATTAACTAAATACAGAACTCGTACACATATAAATACAGGTTTGTTAAAACACACAGAAAACAAAGGTAGAATTGAAACCATCAACCCCAGCCCCACCACAGCTCCTCCCAGAATTACGCCTTGAATATACAAATCAATATAAATAGCCCTTAAGCTCAGTGTTCTGTGAAAAGGCACTGGCAAAAGCACGAGGGAAAATAGAATTTCAGTGAATACCAAGTGGAGGCAAAGAAAAATGTACTATTTGTTGGTTTAAACAATGACAAACAACAAAAGGAAGCTAATTAAGTGACATAGAGTGTCAGAGAAACTCCAAAGCTCAAGTTCACAAAGTCGCACAGTGCCCGAAATAAAAAAGAAATTGTCAGATATCAAAGTCACCGTGAAAAGGCGAGTCGTAGCCCACCATCTGAGTGCCATATGAAAGCTAGGGTACAGAGAAAGAAAAAAGGCACACAGTGGGAAAAAAGCATGAAATGTCAACTTTAATCTCATAATTTCCACTTTAATCACTTAGTTTATTTTGTCATTATAGTAGAACATCATAAACTTCATCTTAAAATCATTTAATTTACTAGTTTCTCAAATCCCATTGTAACTAAAGTTGCACGTTAAATGCTTTGTTTTGTATTTGATCTTCTATGTGCTCTATGTGTGTGAATCACTACGTGCTTCCGGGCTTTCTGTTCCTCCGACTAGACACATAATCCATTACATTCGTAATATTACAGCTCTCTGAATAATTAAAATACTGAGATGTATGCGTGATATCATTTTCATGATGATAGGAATTAAAGCATGGTTTAAAGCATTAAACATTGGAACACGGTGGCACAGTGATTGTGCGCAACCTTCAATGAAATAATTTATTTCAGCAGTACTGTCTCTTTCAAACGTACTAACCCCCAATTCCTGTCGCTCCTTTTCTTTCTCCAAGTAACCGATCGCCACACAAATAGCTCTGTAACAGACGTTAAGCCATCTGTAAGCTTAGAACTCCGATTCTTTAAAACTTTTAAAGAACATTGAAATATCTTCATAGTACATGTTTAATTATTCTATTCCTCCAGTGTCACACCTGTCCCAGCAAGAATATAGCTTAAGGCAGAAGCATTACGTGAACTAGAGTACACCGTGTCCTCACATGTTTAATTATTAACAATATAGATTATTTAAATGAAATTAAAGTTTTATCTGTGTAATATAATAAACATATTTTTCTGCATTTCATCTTAAAATATCGTCATCATATGTAAATAAGCTCTTTATAAAGTGGTTCAGGTTGTGCAATATTATAACTGAAGTGCAAATTTATAGTGAGGTGATTGTACTAATAAGTACAAACAGTTCTACAAGGAGCACTTGATGGACTGATTGAGTGCGTTTAGAGTTCTTGGAATGAAACTGTTTCTGAACCGTGAGGTCCGTACAGGAAAGGTTTTGAAGCATTTGCCATGTGAGAGCAGTTCAAATAGGCAGCATGGCTGAGGCAGCGTATGCTTGATGCTGTATACCGATAATTCTCTTTCCGATTAGCTGCTCTGAGAGGTGCAGTGAGAGTAATATGGAAAAAAATGATCCGCTGTGGCAACCCCTAACGGGAGCAGCTGAAAGAAGAAAAAGAAGGTACAGTGAGAGTAACGATGCTAAAGTAGCTATGGTATTTGGAACAGTTTGGCCATTCCGTGGACCATTATATTGTTACAGGTTAATTACAATCAGATGCATTAAACTAATAAACAATATGTGGTTAATTTCAATGTATTTATAAAGCCGTGTTAGGGATGTGGATCTAAAATAAGAAAGGGTAACCACACAGGAACAGTAGCACTGCTTTGACACTGGGTGTCGCCAGTCTGCAAAACTGAGCGCAGAACTTGCGTACGACAGGGTATGAGCTAATGTGGAAATGTGCATGGCTTTACGCCAAGTTTAGGTTTTATACATCGCAATTTCAAAGTGGAAACGTTCTTACGCAACATTGTTGTGCGTACGCACCATTTATACATGAGGCCCCTGGAAACCTCATGCAACTGGCTGCCTACCTGCTGCTGCATTTTCTATAGTGGAGTCTGTGTTGGCCGTATTTAATCTAATGAGAGAATCTTTCCATTCAATGATTCCCTTTATCCAGGATGACTTTACCTTATGGAGGAGAGCAGCCTCAGAGACAAAGAAGAGAAACAGAATAGAGGAGGGTTAGTGACAGTTTAAAAATATTGTATTAGTTATATTTCGGTGCAAATGACTAGCAACAGTATGCACAGATAATCAGCAGCTCTAGTCAGGGTATGCTAGACTAAAGCAGTGAGTCTTTAACTGGAATTTAAGAGCTAAGACTAAAGGGGCATCTCTTATAGTAGTGGGCAGACCATTCCACAGCTTTTTGCAGCCCTGAAACTAAAAGCTCAACCTTCCACTGTTATTATATTAATCATGCATGAATAGATTTCTCAGTGTCTTCCATATTTAGAAAACATCTTAATCTTTCATTTTTAAGTTGGAAATACCATCACTTCAATAGTTTTGTAATGTGTGCTTTAAATGATACACTAGTTTCAACAATAACACCTAAATGGCATGCTGACTCTGTTAAAATAATTGTGATTCCAATGGAGTTATAGAGTGACAGAATGCATTATTCCCTCCAATAAATAACATTTTTTGTTTTTTCTGTGTTCAGAGACAAACAGTTCTCATTCATCCACTCCTTTAACTCACTGACACAATAAATTAAGGAAAGCATCGGAAAAATGACATTTGGTTTAAAAGAAATGTATAATTAAGTGTCATCTGCGTATTAATGAAAATTAATGTTATGTTTTAAATGATAATTCCCAATGGAAACATAGGAGTAAGTTTATGTGATTCAAGTCAGGTCCACTAGCCACCCATTATCCTGTACCCACCAGCATAGGATTCTAATATGCTCTGCTTAGTAGAAAAGCCTTTTTTTTTATTTGTTTTCATTTAGGAATGACCAGTAGATGGTTACACCAAAACCATAGTCAGAGGAATAGTGAAATCGTATTTCAGATCAAAACCAAAACTGAATTAACCCTAATATGTAAATCAAAAGTCAATGTAGAAAAGAATATGTGAAAAGTCTTCTGCAATGAACAGTTTTTGAGAAAGATGACTCTTAAGACCACAATTAGTTTTATTTGTTTAAGGAATCCAAAAAGTTGTACACCAATAATAATGCAATGTCACCTTTTATACCTCCTGGAAGTGACATCACAACATGCAATTTTCTAGCATCATGTGATAACAATAGGGATGTGTTGCCATGTACAAAATGGCTACCAAAACTAAAAACAATACACAAATGGTGGCAGCAGTGATAAACAAAAGAGGAGCTACAATTATAAACAAAATAGTTAATAGTTTAAAATATTATAATAATAATTAAACTGTGGCAGTGACACACTCACAATTAAAAAGAAGAAAACTTAAAATAATTTTGACATAATGAAAATAAATTTAAGCTCATATATAAAAATATAAAAATCTCATTAATCTAAACTACCCAAAGCACAAAATACTTTTCACCCCTTCCTAAAAAGTTTCACTATTCTTAACATACAGAAAATGGATAAATATGTGCTTTATCATGCAAATGTTATGTTTAATATAGTTCTACTTTTATTAATATCATTTTATTAAATATTATGTCTATTACAACACCATTTTGTTTATTTTTGATCGTAGCCATTTTGTCACCAGCCTTTCATTGTTGCTATGTTTGTTTGCTACTAAATGTGTGATTTCTATGTCATGCGTGATGTCGGACCACCACAGCTATGTAAGATGGCAGCACATATTCTTTGAAGTCTTAGTTAACAAGTTTCTGAAAGTTCATGGTGATCTTTTAGATGTTTGCTTAATTAAGGGAAATTGTTATTTAATTTCTAGTTAGGGCACATATTTTTCATTTTTGCACTTGCATTTTGCTTTGATAGTAGATCTTTTTCACTTCCTTGCTGTGGCCCCTGCACCATTCTTTAAAAATTCTTTTTCTAGTTGACTCTGTCACCTGTAATAGATAGGTGTGTAAAGCAGTTGATAATAAATTCATATCTAAAGGAGTCTGTAATAGATAGATAGATATGTAAAAGTCTGTAATGGAAAAATAGATATGTAAAGCAATCCATTGTAGAATGATAGATATGTAAAGTAGTCTATAATAGGTAGATATTTTTTTGGTAAACCTGTTACATTAAAGCTGAAAGTCTACACTTCAATCACATAATGATTACTTCATTTCAAATCTATTGTGGTGTTATACAGAACCAAAATTATGAAAATTGTGTCACTCTCTAAATATTTATGGACCTGTCATCGGGTGAGCCTTTTACTCATACCTGGTCACCCTTGTCATGTGCACATCACTTCCTTCCTTAAAAGTTGTTTTCAATTTCTAACATTTAGTGCTAGAATTCCCATTGGAACAGTGGGATTCCCAAAACTTTGGTTGAGGGCCACAACTTCAGGAATAGGGAGTCTGCTACAAAGAGGCTGAGTGCAGAAGCAAAGAGTGAGAACTTTCTGACAGTCCTGTAAGAACAGAAGAGCTGATATTTTCCATTGTTTAAATAAATACATTTGATGTATAGGTTTGCATCTCAAGATTTGTAAAGGTGAGTTATGGTCACTCTCCACACTAAGTAGACATCTAACAATCCAGGAATGTCATCAGTTGTGATTAATGCTCTTTTATCAGATGAAGACAGGCAGGTGATTGGACTGCCTTGTTTACACTAACCAGTTTAACAAACCCACCGTTTATTTGTACTGGAAATTCCAGTTTGGCTGAAATGGTGGTTGTGAAGAGACATATTTTAGCTCTCAGGCCTGATGGTCCAATCAAAGGTGTCACTTACTAAAGAAGAAGAGGGCAATGTCAGTTTGTTCTACATCTTATGCCTTTCGTATCTGAGCCAGCCAAGTGCCTCATCAGTGTGGGCACCCAAAAGGTAGCTGGATGCTAAGTGCGTTTAGATCTCCCAATACAATATACAAAAATGTCCATTGTGAAGTACCGCTCCCCAAACCCCAACACAAGTCTTGCCAAATAGCACACCTTTTATTCAAGTGGGGAAGTGTTTTTCTTTTGCCCCCCACTACACAACACAGTACAAAGCACCAAATTACACACCGTCTTTCTTTCTTTCTTTCTTTCTTTGTCACCTCCACTCCTCCTCGCAAGCTTTATCCTCCACCTCCCAACTCTGGATCGTTTTGTGAGGTCGATCCTATCCTGTTATATTTGCCAACACAGAGGTGCATCTGCTCTTCCACATACAGGTTATGCGGAAATGTCATTATCATATGTGTCTTAGCAAAGCACCCCCTGGTGGCACCCACGGTACCCAACAGGGCTAAAATATCAAACTCCAAGTCCCATGGTGCTGTGTGGGAACTTGGGGCACCACTGTAAACCAAGGAGGCTGCCTTCTACCGTTTTGGGGGAGGCAGTACCCTAAAGCAGCCGCCTTCCCCAATCCGTCCATCTTTTGGGCATTTTGGCTGGGTTGGGCTGCTGGCCGTCCCTTAACCTATATAAAGTTTATTTTTGAAGTCTGTTATTTGAACCCAAATACAGTAGCTTTAGTTTTGATGCTCATTGTCAGTCACTGATGAGGAAATGTGTCATCACATTCCA